>NW_019385905.1:159141-161310 GCF_000671375.1 Centruroides sculpturatus | reverse complement strand
CATTTTAAAGTGCATTTTATTCAACTAATATATTTATAAATAATGTGTAACCCAAAAAGTAGCCAATGCATCAAATGATATTTTTTACGCCAAACTAATAAAAAGGTAGCCAAATCTTGCAACGCTGGAAGGAGTACTAAATAAAGTTGGAGTTGGGACTCAAAGGATTATAGACCCAAAGCAAGAAACACACATTTCCAAGTATTTGAAAATGCTTCCTTTCCACTCAAAATTAAAATATGTATAAAGGTTTACTGCTTTGTGAAACGTCTTTTTTGAATTTGTGCCGTTGAAATAAATAAATAAATTAANCTTCTTTAAATTTAACTTAATATTTGTAAAAAAGCACAAATAAATAATAATAATAATTTAAGGCGAGGGAAGTAATTTGAAGTTTAAAGATGTATAAACATTCGGAATTAATTTATTAAATTTCAAATTTTCAGTATAAAATAACCAAAATATATCAATATAAAAGCACTAGAAATTCGTACAATTAATTAGGAAAATATTTTAAAATCATTTCAAATTACTCGAATTTAACACTAAAAAACTTAAACCCCATCAAAAACGGTGGGATTTTTATTAATCAAAAAGCTAATTTAACATTAAATTTGAAAAGATAAATGTTAAAACTTTCCAAAAAATGTTTATTATAAGGATAAATTCGACAATTACATTAAATTCTATTACTCTTTATCATTTTTTACAGCAAAAATCTTATATTTAATACACACAAAGACTGCCTAAAAATTAAATTTAACCTCCATTTTAGTTTAAAAATAACAATTGAATTATTCCATTCGTTTTTTATGCCTTTTTAAAGTTTGACCATAATAACTTGTGACTTATTATTTAATCGTGTGTTAAAATTTATATTCTAAGAATTAAGGAAGAGGAACATGATCTGCTGACATATCTTTGCACGAAAGCTAATATTTAGGGAAATAGAGAGGTAATATACTTTTCAGTCGAATAGAGCTTGCCAATCTGACACGCTACATGGCGGGTAGGAGACAGTAGACTATAGAGAAAAGATATGACGACTATCAAACATGCAAGCTAACTATGGAATATATAAAAATTGCACACACTTTAACTATAGAACCAGAATAGTTGCCAGTTGAAGGACGTGCTAAGTTTCATTGTGAACTGTTCTATATCTCTTGATTAATCGCCTCATTTAGGTCCTCTTACTATCGAATACCTGGGGACCTTTAGGGGAATCCGGAATGCCTCTCTATGAAGGGATATCAACGTTGTTTAACTATCTTGCTTCCACTCACAGATGGCGTTTTGCCCTGTTTTTTAGACCACCATTGACGTTTTAATGCTGAAGAAACTGTCTTTTATACCTTTTATAAAGGTGAGTTGTGACGTCATCACAATGGTTCATAGGTATTTTAAAATTTCAAATACGTTTATAAACGTTTTCGTTACACTAAACTTTATGTGTAAGCTGTTAAAGTCGTGTTATGGAAAGGGCAATTAAGTTTAGTGCAGTTTATTTAGCATGCAAAGCTTGATTTTTATCTCTTGTTTTATGTTTATATTTAAAATTTTTATTGCTTATTTTAAACTGGATAAATTAATATTCAACTTTTTTTTTATTAGTTTTAACGATATTTTATACTATAGTCCATTCTTATATTTAAATTAATATCCTATACACTACTTATACTGTAGATAGCCTATATATGTAATGTGGAGAAAAACCATTAAATTTACTCAAAAATTTTAAATATTTAAATATATTACGAGCAAATATTTTTTAATGCATTTCATTATTAGGAATTTTTATTTAATTTGTTTAAAAATTTACCTAATTAAAAATCAAATTTTTGTACAATTTGTTATAATTTTTAATATTATTTAAACTATTTATTGTAACTTTATATAAATATTAAGAAGAAAAACATTTTAAAATTGATATTTCATTAAAATTATTATTATTTTTATTGTAATTTGTAATTTCAAATGATTTATGTGTATGTTACAAATTACAAGATTCCGAATTTAAAAATTAAATTTACTACTTCAAATAAATGAAATACAGTATTTAAATTTATAAATAAAATAAATAATTTATTAATTTTAAAAAGTATAACTTTAAAACAAATAAATATTAAATATTAAATTAATAATTAAATCATTTTGAATTTATAATTT
>NW_019385905.1:151565-159056 GCF_000671375.1 Centruroides sculpturatus | reverse complement strand
AAATGAGTAACATATTCGATTATATAATTTGGAAAACTTGATCTGTTTAAATGTCTTCCATATTGATTATGTTCCTGTTGAACTTATTTTTTTCTGATCATTAAATATATTGAATACAATTTGGTTTAATTTATGCAATTGTTTACATAAAAACTTTTTTTTACAATTTTATAACAAACAAATAAAGTAAATATAAATTAATTTATATATTTTATATTCATTATTTTATATAATAATTTTATTTACAAAAAATTCTATATTCAGAATAAAGGGGTAAAAAATTGCGTATAGGTGTATATTAATAACTGAATAAAATTTATATATTTATCATATATAAAAATATTTATTTATATTTATTATGTATATAAGAAAATACTGCACAAATACATTTACATAAATAATTTATGATGATAATAAAGCTTAAAGTCATAGCAAAATCAAAGCTTGAGTAAATAATTGATTAAATGGGTTACATATTCTTCGTATATTCTATGTTTTGATCGATATGGTAATTAGATTTATAAGTTATTTAATTAATTCATAATTAAAAATTATTATTAAAATTAATTTTTATGGGTTATGAAATGAATAGTTTATATCCTTTGTTAATGGTCAGTGCATAATTTCGTCTTACTTCTCTCCATCTTTTACGAAATATTACATTTAAAAATCTTAGCAATCGAAGTGATTTTTAAAATACAATATTAATTAAACTTTTAATTAATATGTAATTAATTAAGAACTCAAACTTATAAACTTAATTAGAAAATAAATAACGTTTCTATTGATAATTAAGCTTCTTAGTTTTAAAAAAATGTATGTATATACATAAGATTTGTTTGAAATTTTCGATTATAATTCATATCTGTGTTAATTTATAATGATTTTCTGGCTATGTCAGAAAGTCATTATAAATTATTGGATTTTTTGAAAAATGGTAATGTCGTTGCAATGACATAAAATATGTAAATTACTTTTCAAGCGTGCCAATAATGTCTGCTACGAAATCATAAATAATACACAATAACAATACAGCCGAATCACGATGATAAAAGCACTTACAGTGTCTATAACAGGAATATACTAAGTTCTATTGTCAATAACTCAACTTTAACAAGAGCATCACTCCTTTATGTATTTTTACAGTTTGTGTTGAATTCAATAATCCAAAGTTTAATCTCGATACTTTAAAGGAGCATAAACTTTCAAATTATATCACATTTTATATCAGATTTATTACGAATATACAGTAAAATTCCGATTATCCGAATTAATCGAGACCTCGGGTCATCGGAGATAATTGAATTTTTGCTTAAAATAGTTCTTTATTTTATCCAAATACCCTTTACGTAACGCACGTACGTAAGTAATTATGCACAAGTGAAATATTAAATGTGAAAATATACAGTAGTGTACAGTAAAGAACAGTTTACTGTACTAGTACATAGGTATATAGATATATCAATAGTGCAGTACTGTACATGTGTATACATGCCTATTTGTTTTTAACAAAGTTGAAGGGCCATCCGGATAATTGAAGTTTTACTATATTGGATTCAATAATTCAACTTTACTTTCAGTTTTTAAAGAAATTTATGAAAAATTCAAATTATATCATATAAATTATTACAAAATTTAGAATATAATATAAATTCTTTGTTATAAATATACATTTGGGCCTTTTATGAGTTATCAAAAATTGAGGTGTCGAGATTTGAATCGTTAACTCTATACTAAAATAATTTAATTTAAAATTTAAAAAAGCAGTTTTTATTCTTGATTTTACTGTAATTGTAAGCAATACCTTTCGAAAATATCTTTTAATAAATTAAAATATTTAAAAATTATTTTTATGTACAATGATAAACCTAAAAAATGCACAGTTTTATATAAATTAAATATATAAGATTGGACCAAAAGTCAGTTGACCATTGTGAATACTAAATTTCTGTTGTATTCCAACATTCTATTATACAAATTTGCAAAAATTGTTTAAAATAAAATTATTTTTTTACTATACTCAAATTAATTACAATAATACAGCGTGGCCAAAAGCCAATTGATCGTATGTTGGTATACCAAATACTGTGTAACGTATTGATATAGGCTATAATTGTTCTGTAGACTGTTATATATCAAATTATAATGTATAAAATTTATTATTTTTAATTTGTCAACATTGACATATGATTTATGAATCGTGTTTCTTTGAAAAGTCACAAGAGTAATTAAAAGTTCTTCAGCATTTTAAAATAATAAATTTACTTATAATAACTTTTGTGAGAACAATTGTAAATTTCATTTAAAATAAATTAAATATTTCTTATATATTATGCATATTTATGTAATTAATTTCAATTTATTAAGCTTCAAACATGTGAGTTATTTTTGATATTTTTTAAAAGAATTTTTAATTCGTTTCCTGTACATTTTAGAGAAATTGATAAGGAATTTCAAAAATTTCATATATTTTTTTATATCATCTAACATTATAGAAACATTTCCTGAAAGTCTGTTACATAATTTATTTATTTACTCTTTTTACGGTTTTTAAATAACATTTCTCAATAATTAAAACATGAATTCTGTGTTAATAGTAAATAAGACATTCTCTCTTGTTTACTATTAACAGAATTTCTTGTTTATATATATATATATATAAACAAGAGATTCTGTTAATAGTAAATAAATATATATATATACTATATGTTTATATATATTTACTATTATTGTGCTATATATATATATATATAGCACAATATTTATCATAGAATATGAAAGAAAGTATCATAAAGTATCTTATAATATTTTGTCATTTGTCAGAAAAGCTATTACAGGATTAAGATTTCGTTTTATTACAAAACGAAATTTAATGTAATGTATTATATATAGAACATTTTTTATTTAGATTTTCTATGTATTATACATAGAAAATGTAAAGAAAATAAAACCATATTTATTATTTAATTACATAATTATACTGTATTCCTTCATGTACTATTTGCATAATTACATGCAAGTATACAGCATCTATGCTGTATACTTGCATGTAATTATGTATATTCCTATGAGGAGATGCTATAGAGTAACTAATTACATAGGTGCTATAATATATATTAAATATAATATTTAATGTATATTAAAGAAAATGATGGTGAAAATTTCGATTTATTTTATGTTAAAAATATTAATTTTAGGAACAAAAGTGCAGTTTTTTTATTTTGATTAGCTTCATAACTCAATTGTAATATCTTGATTTAATTTTATAATTTAAATATTTTCTGAATATTTTTGAATGTTTCTAAATCGTAAAGCCTGTTATTATTTTTTTTTTATTAAATTTAATCTTTTATTCTCTCTTCTATATAATTGTTATTATATCTCATTTAACCTATTATTAAATCTTTTATTCTGCCAGCTATATAATTTGGAAAACTTGATCTGTTTAAATGTCTTCCATATTGATTATGTTCCTGTTGAACTTATTTTTTTCTGATCATCATCTCCTTTATTTTCATAATATTACTAGTTAGAACCTTGAAGCTTTTGGTTGTGCCAGGCTTTAGGCAAGCACGAAGTTGTGAAGCTCTAGGCAAGTGAGGACATGTGAGGCCATTTTTATATAACTTTACATTACGTAAAGACCGTATCGTATGATATTTGATATTATACAAAGGTTTTGGATCCTATCTAGTAATAAATTTTATTTCATGATTAAGTATATAATAATACCTATGCTTATCTGAGGCCTTTAAAAGCTCGAGGCCTTAGGCAAAAGCCTAGATTTCTTATATTTCAATTTAGTTAGAACGATTATATTTATGTACTAAATTATATTTTAATTCATAAATTATATTAGGCCTATGTATTAAGCAATTTTATTAAAAATCTAAGACAAAGGATATTAAATATTTAAATTTTAGAACATTTATTTATCTATTTATCTTATTCACAGTAGGAAATATCTATGACAATGGATCTTCTCCCCCACACTAACAATAAAACCCCGAACAATTCATAATTTTTGTTGATATAATATCAATGAATGTTCTTTATAGATGTTATAAACTAAATATTAATATAATCGAAACTTAAAAATTTTTTGGCGCAATTTTATTAAAATAAGGAAAATTATTTATTTTTGTGAAGTTAGTCTTTAAATTCGGCTTCAAATATATCAAATTCAACTATCTGTAATATTATCTTCGATTATTACTGTGTTATACTGTAGATTGATTGATTATTATTAGTAGAAAACTCATCATTGAATCAGTTGGAATTATTAAATACTGTAGTTTATTGGACTAAAGTTGAGGTTTCCGGATGTTATAACGGATGTAATGATTGCAGTTGTTTTATTTCCGGAGAAGGCATGTTACCAACACAGTAAAAAACCAAAACAAAACAAACTCTTAAAATATCATGAATTTAATTCTTTTTATCTGTATTAATATATTAAACAATATCAAATAAGTTCCATGCACATGTTTAAACAATATCGGGGACATATATTTAAATTAATTTATTCGATTCTTTAAAATAGTCCATCAATAAAAATGTGTTTAAAATCCAATGTTTCGTGTAGTCGCGCTCCTGTAAATTTGATGTGATGTACAGAATTTCTGCTTAAATATTTAAAATTCGCCAATATGAAGTTAAAGGTAAACATTTCATTATATAGCGTTTCTTCAGGCTTAGTCGGTCCTCAATTAATGGATTGAGAATCTTGTTCTGTAGTAATTGTTTCAGCACTAGGGATGAATTAACTTACATTAAAGGTTGTAGGCTACTTAGGAATTTGAGCATGAACACCAGACTAGATGTGGGAGGCCTCAATACAATTAATTTTGACAAAAGTGGTAAAAAGGACAACGATAAATATCAGGGTCATGCAAAGATACTTGCAAACCGGGTGCAAAAACTCGAGGTCCTCTTATTTCAGATAAGAATACTTTTTGGACTCTGGTATCTTTAAAGGGGTGCGCAAGAGCTTAGCGTTTCGGCCCCCTCTAAAGTACTATCCTAGTGTTAATTATATAAATTAACTAAGTTCGGTTAATCAAATTGTTTAAATATTCAAAGATTCGTGAAAATACCCAAATTATTCCAACGTATAATCACAACTAAATTAATGTATACAAGGTTATATTTTTAAGTATTTTGTACTTCGAAATACGAATTATCATCAATTGATTTAAGATATAGTGTGTAAATTGATAACTAGCAAATATTGAAGAACGTAGCAATAATCTGCTGTACTGTACAGTATATTAAAATTATTTTGAACTTACTTAACTAAACTCATATAAACTTTTTCTTAATTCGTTTATTTCATACAGTCTATAATTATTTTCGTTTCTCTCCCTCCTCTTAGTGGCATGTGTGAATTTCTGTCTACTTCTCACTTCTGCTTGTCACTTTTTAAATAGTTATTTGAATCAAGTTTCCAAAATACTAATCGAAGTGTTGATTTGCAATATTATGTAAATGTTCAATAGACCTACACACTAAAATTTTATTTTTATAAGAAAATTATTAATCATTCAAAATAAGATAATTTACTCGACAGGAATCTAAATCAACTTTTATATTATAATATAAATTCTTTAGCAAAATAATAAAATAAATGAATAAGAATTTTATTAACAAAAATATTTGTTAAAATTTTCTCATCCTGAAGATTATAAAAGTATTTTTTTAGATATAAATGTTATTTAATTACTTTTTAAATCACTTAATTAAGTTATTTAAATTTAATAAAAATAATAATAAAAGAAATTCCAATTAGGCACTGTGCTGTACAGTACATGAAAAGTAGTGTTTCAGGGAAAAATTTTCACTCTTAATAAAGCTCAGCAATTTTATATTTAGGCCTGTACAAAGTTAAATAATCCACACCAATGCTAATGCTAAGCTAGGAAAATCATAGTTGTAGTATTGTCATAGAACTGTACTAAAGCCGTCAAATTCATCATACAAAAAACTTAGCACTTCAAAGATTTGTATTCATTAAAATTTTATCATTTTATAAAAACTAAAATTATTTATATAATTCACTTTAAAGCATATCAAGTTATATTCATGTAAATAATAATTTATTTAAAATATGCCATTAATTGCATTTTATATGAGATTTAAGACGAAAATACTCTGCTTTTTTCTTAAATTACACATTTAAAAAATTAAGTTAATACATTAAATAATCTGAAATTATTTAAAAATATTTATATTTAATAATAGTTTTCGAACAACATAAGAAAATTGCGGACTATGTACTAAAAATTCTGGTATTGATATAATAAAGGAAGCTGAATAAATATTATCATTTGAACCACGTGAAACAAAAATATCTTAAGTGCCAGAAGAGCTTGTGTCAATAACAGATCTCAACAATACTCTAAATATAATATATAATTACTTAATTTAAACTGTGTTAAATTAAATTTAATATAAATGAGTAACATATTCGATAATTAAAACTCTTCTTGATCAACTTTAAGTAACATTTCAGTATATTTTTTAGTCTCTGCTCACTTCATTTTTGACAAATCATGAATAGGTAAAGTCTCAAAAATGTTTCAATCCTATTAAATGAGATTTGTTTTAATCAAGAAGAGTTATGTAACTTACAATAAAACATTAAAATTATTCGAATATTTAAGAAATTTTTGTAAAAAAAATGTTGGCAACATTGTTGCTGCACTTTCCGGCATTTTTGTTTTGATTCCTAATAATTACCACAATTACTTTTAAGTCTTTGTGAATTTTTATTTTATGTAAATATATCTCGGAAGTTTTTTGAGATAAAGCCCTCCTTAGTATCTCCCTAACCAATGGTCCAATTTTCCTGAAAATTTCTAGAAACATTTCCCCTAATACACAAACCTCCTTACCAAATTTCAGAAATTTTCGACAAAAGATACAGGCTTTATTAAGCTTCGAAGTGGGTGGAAAAAAATCATGCACCTGCCACACACACTAACATCTACACATACAAAGAAAAACTAACTTTTCTGAATTTACAGACGTTTTAAGGTCCCTGAGACCAAAAATGTAAAAGTGTTTGGGGGAGAGGGTAAGTTATCGATCGATCGACACACAAAGCTGTAGATAACATAGATATAAAAACATAAATAATTTTTCAACAATAAAATGAGAAATACGCCTTATAATTATTTCATTAAGTTTATAGGAAGATGAAAGGAAAGGCTATGAATTATCTGTAGATAAATGCAAACATGTCAGACAAGTTTATGTCAGCTATGAATTAGATATTTAAATACTTCAACAATAGTAATTCAAGATAGATACATTATAAAAATGTTACTATTTAAAAATTTGATTACGTATAATTTCTATAATAATATTTATTATAATTTATCTTAGAATTTAAAATAATTTATACATTTTTTAATTATTTAATTTAAAATTATTGTAAATAAAATAAAAATTTATGTAAAATCATTTAAAAGATTCTCAACGAGAGAATCT
>NW_019385905.1:113446-148348 GCF_000671375.1 Centruroides sculpturatus | reverse complement strand
TTTCAATATTACTAACTTTATATTAAAATAATTTTTAAAATGTAGAATTAAATCGTAATTATATTTTTATTACCTTCTTCGTTTTGTCATTAATTGTAATTAAAGGTTATATTGTATATAATAAACTTTAATGACAATTTACATTTAAAAAAATTCTTTGATGTATCCTTCAGAATCACATTGTAAAATTTATGCCAAGATTAATAAATTTGTTATAATTTATGATACTAATACTATTTTTACTAATATATATGAGTATATAAGCCGGTGTATAGATTATTTGTTTCTAGCATTTAAGCTATTATATAACAATTACTAAAGAATCAAAAAGTGAGTGTATTATTATATTAATAATAAGTGAAAGAATTAAATCAAACCTTATAATAAGCGAAAAATCTGATAACTGTCGAGTTATTACGCGATCAAGAAGTTTATATTCAAAAGTGAAATTATGTTTCTAAGAACATGTAAGAACGTAAAATAAGCGAACAGAATATTAACATGAAGTGAATAAATGCCTCCATTATTAACATATGAAATATTAATAATAACAATTACAAATACCGTTGGTTAGTTTCTCTGGTATAAACTAATATCAGAGAAACTAACAATAGATTTGTACCAGAGAAGCAACAGTGATAAAGCAATAAAGATACGATGATGTAGTAAAGATGCATTTTAAATTATTTAAAATAGACTTTCATTATTTCTAGCAGAACTCGGAATTAATTCTAAAAATGAACTGAGAGATCCTCCTTTTTTTATTAATGTTGAATAAGTCAGCATTTATAGCAAGCAAAATTTCTCATTTCATCTATAAGCCTACGTCATCGAAAGAAACTGCTGTGCTCATATCTATTTTTGGATAATGTTTCTTTCGCTGAGCAAATAATTCTTAGATCTTTTATGAGTGTAAAAAAATGAATAACGTGTTCCTCATTCTTTTAAGTTATTACACAGTAATTCTGATACATAAATCCAATTTAATAAATATTTTAAAAATCGACTTTTGTTTTTGAGTGAATTTAATTGAGCAAGACCCAAAACTAGTTTCAAATTGAGAAAATATGTGGATAATATCCCATAATAGTATTGGCGATCAGTTTAAAGTAGTCCATAAACAATGTAATTGTAGAGAGAACAGTCTCTCGTAAATCACCATTTGCTTCTATTTGGCCTACAGCTTAACTTAATAGCTGATGCTCTTCAATTCAGGAAAGCATTCATTTAATCGTTTTAAAATATACAAAAAAGACTAATCGTTATACTAGCAATAAAGACAATAGAAATTTTTTTTATTATTTTTAAGCTAAAATTATATTTTCTCTTTAAAAAAATTAAAATGAATGTTTCTAATCAATTTTTAAAACTGTTTAAGAATAAAAGCAACCTTTTCTTAAAAAAAAACAGTATAAATATAATTAGTATTTTTAATATTAAAAAATTTTAATTTCGTTCTTTATAATTCTATTCTGTTGATAAAATTCTCATAAAAGTTAATGTACTGTACATTAAAATAAATAATGAAACTTATCAGTTTGAAGTTTAAATGTTGAAAAATTTATGCCATTTATCTCAGAAATTAACTAAAATATATAGGCCTAAATAAAATAATTGTCAAATCAATTTTACATAAAATTAATTAATATTTTTAATTAAATATTTTGTAAAATTCTGATACAAGTTAATTACACAAAACTGTGCTTTACCATAAAATTTGATTTGATTTCTATAGATTATTTTTTATTCGTGGACTTTTAATATTTACAACAGACGGACAATTTGTTACAAATGCCGAAAATTGTATAAACTTTTCAACGTTTACTTCAGAAAAATGCACGCTAAAAACTGTAAAAAGTAAGGAACTGAGAATATTCTCTTCCAGATGTTCACGAACAAAAGGTGGTGGAGAGGAAACAAGAAACTAATTTACTCGTCCGTATACCAGCTGTGGGAATGAACCATGTCTTTCTGCAACGAGATAGCATCGCTATCCACGTACCCATTGTCATTAGAAGGCGATTACCTGTTAACTTTACGCTCTATTGCTACAAATGATCAAACTCTGTGACCGTTGCTTAATAAGATTTAATATATTCTAAAGGGGGAAATTAAGCTAAAAAAATCATCTATTATTAAAAACTGGGAGTTCAATCAATTCGCTTCACGTGAATGAGAGGGTGTTTCATTCGTCTACTATTGGTCAATTTCATATTCAACATATTGTTGCGTCCAATCGTTCACTCTGTAAGCAGAAATGTTAGCGTTTCCATTGGTCGATGCATTAATTTCTTGATTCTAATTTTTATTAATAAATTTTAATAATAATAAAATTTAATTTAAAAAAAAATCAAAAATTGTAAATCTTAAATTAATTTCGCGCAAAATATTTACATTTAAACAACTTTAAAGTTTATCTATCGTGCTTTCTCGTGTATGAATAAATTAAACATTTTTTAAAATAATAATTAAACATGCAATGTTTAATTAAAGTAAATTAACTCAACTATTTTAATTTTAGTTTTTTTTTTCATGAAGTAAAAATATTTTTCTCTATCAATCATGGCATGCACTTATTAATTTCAATATTAAATAATTAGTAAGTGAATAATAATAAATATTAATTGAGAACGATTACATTCATCAATATTAAAGGTCTGATAATTTTTAATTGTTGATGATTAAAATAAATTAATTTTCATAGAAATTAGAAAGTAGGGTGTTTTGTTTCGCCATTACAATTTTTAATCAATAGCTAAATTATTGTTTTTAATAGTGCTAAGTTCAGTTATTTCATTTATTTTAATGTGTAAAATATACTTTTATGTACACTTTAAATATTCCGATATATTTCGGTATGTTCTTGATCTTTCCTTCTCCGATGGCATCCATAGCAAAACGGGTTTTAAGACCTAAACTGTAGGCTGTTCATGATAATAATATAGACTTTAAGTATAGAAAACATATTTTTATGATTCTGAATTAACTAGAAATTACTAACTTGGACGGTGTTTCAATATGAAACTGTCTAACCTTGTGTCATCTTTTTTATATTGCACCTTGCAATATAAAACATAAAGACGTAGAAATGTATCAAAATGATTTTTAACATTTGACTATTAAGCAAATATTCTATGAAATTTTCACAGTACAGTATTCTTATGTATTGTTTAGTTTTAAGTCATTACCATTATTAAAAATCTGATAACAAAATACAAAGTAACGAATTAATCTTTATCGAGGTCATATATACTTTATTATACTTTTCATGAAAAATTAAAAAATACTACAAGTATAGATATGATTCATTTGTATTTTTCACATTACGCAAGGATTTTTTTGTGTTCAGTAACCATTCAATATGCTTGATTACATTTATACATCACGCTACACAAAAGACTAGTATGCGGGATAAACAAATTGTCTTTTCAAAGTTTTTCCATTCATATTTTGTTTGTATCTTTTTATTTAGTGGTACAATACATTACAGAGATTACATCATTTCCTTTATACTTGTTTCGCATTCAATATTATCCATCTCTTCAATTGCTATTGGCCTATATTGCTTGTAATTTGTTACAAATTTCTAAGCGATGAAATCAGTTTTACAGGATTTTAATTCTAAAAAATAGCTAATGTAAGTACAATTTTTTGAATTCACTGTACTTTTCAAGAAACCAAACAATACTTGAGACTTTCAGTATAGGCCTATAGCTGGAGAGACACAATATGTCAAAATAATATAAAAAGAGATTGTCACGTATTTTAAAGAATTTCAAATTTTAAGAAATAAATTGACCACAGGTAATGAGTGAAATCAAGCTGATAAAAATAGGTATGACTACAGTTTTCTATTACGAAATGACAATTGAAAATTGCACGGTGTATCAAATTGATCCAATACGTCCGACGGAAGGTTAAAGTATTTTTCTTTCTATAAAGTGTAAATTAAGGATTTATCTCGCTATTCTTATCTACTTATACTTCTGTTTTTGCTAGTGATATGAATCAAATTGTAATGACTATTAAGATATATTAAGCGATACAATGTGTTTGAAGAGGAAACAAAGTAGAATGTTTAGATTCTGCATACGGGACAATATTCAAATTCGGGTTCAAATGCATTTTATATAATTAGGCCTATAGCACTTAAACAGTTTTACTAATTCATATGTAAAGTATGCATTACAAATATTCACATGATGATAAGAAGTATACAATTGCTCCAATTATATTTAGTTAAAGTACAAACATTTTTCGTAATATTCTCCACACCGAGAAGAAATAAAATTATTCTAAATTATGTAAACACAGTTTAATTGTTAAAATTAATTATTTTGCTTCACAAATTGCCTAAGAATTAGTACAATAATTAATTTATATTTTAAAAATATGAATTCGGGATCGGCGTCAGAGAATAACGTTCTTTAATTCTTTTTTTGATTTATAGATATGATATAATAATTAATAAAATTACAATTTAGAAATTTTTCAAGGATATTTTTGTTTTATTAGTTTATTATCATCTTCAATGACACTGCAAACTTGTTACCTATTTACTCTTTTCGTGCTTCATTACTATTATTATATGTATTTAAATAAATTAAGCAAAAGTACAAAATTATGAAATAAATTAAATATATTCTAATATTTCAAGGTAATAATAATATATTAAGTTATTACTTTAGAAAAGGCTGCCTTTCAAATAACTGAAGCATTGAGGCGAAGCCTCCTTTATGGCGCTTATCATTTTTATATTTTTGCTAATTGCATTTAAATTAAGATCATTTTATAATTATTAATGATATGAACTGTTTAAATACTAAATATTAATTACATAATTTGATTCATTATAAGTAAATATAAGAAAGAGATAATTGAATATTTAAAATTCTTATGGTTTAGTCCTATTAAGTTTTTGTGTCTTATGGCTATTTCTATGTAAGGTTTATTATTATTTTACAATAAAATTAAAATAATTTACAATTTTTACATTTATTAAAATCAAATTCAGAATTAAAACCAAAAGATATGGAAGAATAGGTTTAAAATGTATTAAATTAAATAATAAGAGATGTGTGAACATATACATTAAGTGGTTGAAGTAAAATAGAAAATTTGCCATTTATAGTATAATAGAAGGGTTAACAGTATATAACGGTATATAGACCCTTCAACCTTTGAAGGATCTATATTCTTCACAGCATATCCGATGTAATTTCTGTCTTTTTTATGATTGCTGAACTTCTAAGAATACGGCGAACCCCACCCAAAATTATCATATTAAAATAATATAGACTATCTAAAATAAAAGATTCCGAGAATTAATTTAAATCAATAATGGGCACCAAATATTGTATAAGCTATATCGATGTATACCAGCGATCTATATCGAATGTTCTGCCCGCTTTAATAATAGATTTCTCGAAAGCTAAGATTCTAGGAATCTGCATTTTTCAGCTGATTTCCATAAAAACAATTCAATGTACCCCATTTAAGATATAGTAATCTGATGTATCCTACTTTTCTGTATATTACTACTGTAAATTCCTGCGATAATGCTAAAATTATAGTAAAACATCTGTTTCTGATACATCATAACGAATTGAAATATAATATTTGATACTTTATAAATTAATTAGTTTGATTTTTTCATTATAAATTCAAAACACTGTTTTTAAAAAACCATTTTAGATAATTATTTTCAATCTTTCTATTGTTTGCAA
The DNA here is from genome assembly GCF_000671375.1 of Centruroides sculpturatus. Classification (NCBI taxonomy): domain Eukaryota; kingdom Metazoa; phylum Arthropoda; class Arachnida; order Scorpiones; family Buthidae; genus Centruroides; species Centruroides sculpturatus. Next base: position 142,622 of record NW_019385905.1, on the reverse strand, counting down.
GAATTTTATCAGACTACAGCTTACATTATAATGTAATTTTGTATTAAAAGGTAATTTGATATAATTAAAAATATGAAAGAATCACGTTCAAAATTATAAAAAGTCAATCATTTTGTAATTTATTTTGAATTTTTTAAAATTATTCATTTATTAGAAATCTTAGGGGTGTGATTTAATAGCAAAGTTCAATATTTTGTTACAAAATTCTTCATAAACGAATTAATAACAATTGTTATAATATAAATTAATTCTACTCATTCATATGATAAAATATTGTATATTTTACAAAAACAATAATTTCAATGTCATGTTAGATTTTTACATTAAACACAAAATGCGAGTAAGTTGAATAAACTTTTAACTTATAAAATATGATAATTCAAGCTTTTAAGTTATTATAAAGGGATTTTTCTATCGTATTGGAAGACAAAAAGTACAGTACATTATATAAAATACTTTATGTATATGTTATTTATAATATAAAAGAGCCAAAGATTTTAATTAAAAGTTAAAATTTTATTCAATTTATTTACATTTTAATTGTTTTATATATAAGAAACTAAGACGACATTGAAACTACTGTAAAATATGTATATTCATTTTATTTTGTTTATAAAAATATATAATATTTTATCATTTATGTTAAACTATTAATAAATTAGTTCATAAATCAAGTAGATGATTTAAAAAATGTATGAATTTTGAAAGAATTAAAGAAAAATATATAATTCATATTTATGTATCAATCAATCATTCCATTAATTAAGACAGTTTCTATTTTAACTGATTTTTAGATAGATAGCTTTTATTATATTACACGCAAATTTTCGATCATCTACATCCTGTAATCGAGGTCTATGCACCAAAAATTTCTTCGCAATACCAAAAATATCTAATTAATATTCCTTTATTAAATCACTTGTTCATTCAAAGTTAAGCATTTCACTTAATCTAAATAAAAAAAGTAATTCTATAATATTTGTTTTATTGGAAAGTATTTTTTAATGGAAAAATGTAAATATTAATAGGATTTTGTAGCTAAATTGAATTTTTATTGGATAATTTTTAGATTTATATTCCAATTGAACCGGTCATTCTTCTGTATACAAAAAAATAACTTTTTAATTAAGAATTTCACGTATATTTTAAATGCTGTTTATAAATGATTTTACCATAAATTTTATGAGCGTAAAATATAAACTTAGTTGAAAAAATAAAAATAAAAGATGTATTAGCATATTGCAGCATTATAGAAAATTTCATCACAGATCAAATTAATGCCAACCAACCAATGTCACAGATGGCTTTACGACTTTGACGAAACTGTTCTTTAATGGTGTAATATTGCACTCCGGCTTTAAAATGAGTTGATTGCTAATTCTAGCGAAAGAAAACATTAAAAATATTACATAATTTGAAATATTCGAAATAATTGTTCCATTTGTTTAGTACTTTCTACAATCCCTTGTCTTTTACCTGTTTATAAAGTCACTTCGTGCGTATACAAATATCATTATAAATTTATGAAATTCTTTTTAATTTTTCAAAATTTTAAAGTTATTTGTAACTACAACTTTTATTTTTAAAATTAAATTGTAAATTCGTCAAACATTTAAGCATTCTCGGATTCGTTTCATTACTTTCATTTAGATAAGTTAATGTCTTGAGAATATGCAATTATTTCTTCTTCTTCGTTATAATCTACAGCAAACTAAAGACTTATTTATACATAACTTTAAATTATTCACTTTTTCTATCATTAAACCTTAAAACTAGTTTTATAAATCGAGATGAAATAAATACAAAATATATTTTTTATCTTTTTCTAGGGAAACTCAGTTAATTTCAATAACACTAATTTAGATCTTATATCAAGTTTTTATACCACCTTCAACAATGAATTGAAGACCGACTATTTCCGATTAACTTATATTATATCTTTATTTTAAGGTAAGAATAAAAAAATTAACTACGATAACTTTGAAATATAAGTGTAATATAGGTAAAATTATCTTAAAATGTCAGGNTAGTTTAAAAACCTTTTAAATTGTTTTTAATGGAGTAATTAACCATTTTTAAATTAAAAATCATTAAAATCTTTATAAAAATATACTTGTAAAATGAGATAAAATTGACAGATACATTAGAGTTAATGACACAAATCGTAGTTAAGTGTAATTAGCATTAATGAGAATGAAACCAGTTCTAATTACTTTTATATATCAGCACTTGACGCTTGAATTAACTCTGTTCACTTATATTGTGACAGATGACGGATGCACTCATTGATGCTATATTATTGTTAATTAGTTGTACGGAATCGTGTTATGAGGTGAAGTGGCATTACAGGAATGAGCGTGTTTCCAATCAATATCCAATCACGAAAACGAAAATTATACAATGTTTAACGTGAAATCGTTTATTTTATATATATGTATATTTATTTATTTACTTATTATATACAAAGTGATTAAATCATATAAAAATAAACGATTTGTTGTAATTTAAAACATTAAGCTTATAAATATAAGGCAATTAATATTGTTTTAACGATAAATTAGAGTTATTTATAATGATTATAACTCACTAGGACGTTGGGTGTTTTGTCCTGATAGAAATACAGCTGATACAATATATCAATGTCTACGGTATCAAAGAAAAGATATTGATATGACATTTTTTTCTTGTACAGCTGCGGGAACAAGAATAACTCACGTGAATAGAATTAAATAGTTATTTATTATGCTAAATAACTAAGAAACGAAAATATTCGCTCTATTTTCGTTACTTTTATTACATCTATATTGCTTGGTTAACGTTATACACTAAAAAAAAGCCGCTTAATATTACAAACATTAGATTGTTAAATAATTTAAAATTTAATTAGCCTGTATGATTGTTTATTATAAACACAGGGGGTGCAAAAGCGGATATACAGTTTCTATTATGGAAAAAAAATGTATTTTTATGCATAAATTAAATCACAAATAAGGAATACGAAATACTAATGAACACTAAACACATTTGCAACTATATACAGTAAAACCGGAATCCCGCGATACCGAATATTTTTTTTCATTTAGGACCTACTTTTGCGTAAAGTATAGCCTATACGAAATTAACTGTTTATGTATTTATTTATTAGCATTTAATTTTTGATTTTAAGTATTAATTTTGAAGCAAAATAAACCAATAATAAATAAATATATATAATAAATGTTTTTAAAGTTTTCCGATGTAATTTATTTTTTCGTCTATATTTTCCGAACAAATATTGGTATAGTGAAAAAATATAAACATAATAATATTAATTTAATAATAAAATAAACATTTAATGAGATACTGTACTGAATTTCTTTGTTTCCCATGGAAAATTTCCTGCGGAAGCCCATGCTGAATACGTTTCCAACACGCGAAATTAACTAAAATTTTTATAATAATCCTATTTAAAACAAAGCAAGCAAAGAATTGGTACGTATTTGATAGAACACTATATTCTAATTTAATAATTATCTCAATAACCAGTTAGTAGAGAGGCTTATCAACTGCAATGGAGCCACGTAATCGAGATTACATTGAGAAAAGACTTTTATTAGTGGAAAGTCTCATATCTTTACCAACTGATTATGAGATAATTATTAAATTAATGGTTCAGAGGCAAGAAGCTGATATCTGCGCTATCTTCCTATTGGTGTGTTTATCAGTCTCAAAAAAAGGGATAATGTTAAATATATTCAAATAACTTTTAGATATAATAACATAAAATGTATTATGAAGACATTTTATGATTGAATAGATTCTTGATTACATAAAAAAAACTAAAACTCTACTTATATTTTGGTTCAAATTTGTTGAATTTGTTACCTTAAAACTTAGAATCTATATCATTTCTTTTTGAATTCTACCTTAATGTTTAATTAATGTCGACCTTAATTTTTCCATTATGTAGATATACTGGATATCTACATGTTTAATAAAACTGCTAAATTTGTTCCTAGTAAAATAAATAATAGGCGTACTTATTAGTTATATAACAGAGTAAAAACCTATACTGTATTTAACTTTATATAATATATTTCTCAATTTTTATATTAATGTTGCTTTTAAACGAAGGGAAAAAAAGATAAAGCTTCCTTTGTTTTATTATTTATTAAAATTATCATTCAGTGAATTTTATATTTAAATTGTTACTTTTTAACAAGTGAATTTTTTGATAATATAAATAAAACTCAATTAAATGATTAAAAAGTAATGCAAATTATTATATTCGTTAACTATATTTAATAAAAGACAAGTATTTTTCAAAATAAAAAATGACTTTTTACTAAATTAGTCTACAAATAAACTTGTTACAATTTCATCAAATCAATTTATTCCCAATGCATTTTATGAACAAATGTATCTAAATTAAAAATAAGATATTCAATTTAACTCGTTAAAATAAATTAATATCTTTTATGTCAGTTTTCTTTTAGATCTATGTTTATAAAGAACTTAAAACATCCCCTAGAGCGACATAATACTTTATTATGGATTAACATTGATAAATTATAAAATGTCTAAAAAATGATAAATTGAAAACTTTGGCAGTCTGAAAGATTAAATTATTTGTGAAATATGCAAATAAAAGTGAAATAGAAAAATTATTTCTTTATTTATTTATGAAGTTTAAGAGATAATGCCCTCAAAAATCAAGAAATTACGTCCTTCGAAATAAACGATTACATTTATCTAATGTTTTAAAAGTTATTCATTGATTAATAAATTCAATTTTCTAAATTTTGAAAGAATGTTTTTTCAATATTACTAACTTTATATTAAAATAATTTTTAAAATGTAGAATTAAATCGTAATTATATTTTTATTACCTTCTTCGTTTTGTCATTAATTGTAATTAAAGGTTATATTGTATATAATAAACTTTAATGACAATTTACATTTAAAAAAATTCTTTGATGTATCCTTCAGAATCACATTGTAAAATTTATGCCAAGATTAATAAATTTGTTATAATTTATGATACTAATACTATTTTTACTAATATATATGAGTATATAAGCCGGTGTATAGATTATTTGTTTCTAGCATTTAAGCTATTATATAACAATTACTAAAGAATCAAAAAGTGAGTGTATTATTATATTAATAATAAGTGAAAGAATTAAATCAAACCTTATAATAAGCGAAAAATCTGATAACTGTCGAGTTATTACGCGATCAAGAAGTTTATATTCAAAAGTGAAATTATGTTTCTAAGAACATGTAAGAACGTAAAATAAGCGAACAGAATATTAACATGAAGTGAATAAATGCCTCCATTATTAACATATGAAATATTAATAATAACAATTACAAATACCGTTGGTTAGTTTCTCTGGTATAAACTAATATCAGAGAAACTAACAATAGATTTGTACCAGAGAAGCAACAGTGATAAAGCAATAAAGATACGATGATGTAGTAAAGATGCATTTTAAATTATTTAAAATAGACTTTCATTATTTCTAGCAGAACTCGGAATTAATTCTAAAAATGAACTGAGAGATCCTCCTTTTTTTATTAATGTTGAATAAGTCAGCATTTATAGCAAGCAAAATTTCTCATTTCATCTATAAGCCTACGTCATCGAAAGAAACTGCTGTGCTCATATCTATTTTTGGATAATGTTTCTTTCGCTGAGCAAATAATTCTTAGATCTTTTATGAGTGTAAAAAAATGAATAACGTGTTCCTCATTCTTTTAAGTTATTACACAGTAATTCTGATACATAAATCCAATTTAATAAATATTTTAAAAATCGACTTTTGTTTTTGAGTGAATTTAATTGAGCAAGACCCAAAACTAGTTTCAAATTGAGAAAATATGTGGATAATATCCCATAATAGTATTGGCGATCAGTTTAAAGTAGTCCATAAACAATGTAATTGTAGAGAGAACAGTCTCTCGTAAATCACCATTTGCTTCTATTTGGCCTACAGCTTAACTTAATAGCTGATGCTCTTCAATTCAGGAAAGCATTCATTTAATCGTTTTAAAATATACAAAAAAGACTAATCGTTATACTAGCAATAAAGACAATAGAAATTTTTTTTATTATTTTTAAGCTAAAATTATATTTTCTCTTTAAAAAAATTAAAATGAATGTTTCTAATCAATTTTTAAAACTGTTTAAGAATAAAAGCAACCGAAAGACACAATTTGCTTCTATTTGGCCTACAGCTTAACTTAATAGCTGATGCTCTTCAATTCAGGAAAGCATTCATTTAATCGTATAAAAATATACAAAAAAGACTAGACTTTTGACACAAAACATAGATTTTATGAGAAGTAAAACCAAACACGTGGAATTCTTACGAATTCCATGGTGTTTGAGAAAGACTTTTCATATATTCTGGCACGATAGAAATTTTATATATATATATATTTTAAAAACTAATTATAAAAACATAAAATATTTTCCATTAAATCTATCAAGAAATGTTCTGAATTACTTTTTTCTTTCAGTTGTATTTAGATAAACTTAATTCATAACAGAAAGTTACTATGATTAATTATCAAGACAACTCGTTTCCTTTCTGAAAAATATTTCTCAAACATAAATTTACTACAAATGTTAACTAGCCAGTTAGTACAAAGCCAGTTTTAAACTATACAATTCTAGATAATAGTAAAAACGTATAGTCTTACAGTTTAAAATGGTAGAAATTGAAAATGTTAACGTACGTCGCATTCAAAACATCGAAATTTTTAACGATTTGAAAGCTTTGTTCAAGTAACCCACACCCCTAAAGGGTGGAGACGAAACACTCCTTTTTTAATTTCTTTACTTGAAATCGCTTCTTTTTTATTTGGAACAGTTGATAGCCATTCTTTGCCAACTGGTCATCATTTTCTTCCTATCATTTTCTGAATATTTAACCTTTAAAGCCTTTTTTATGACGTAATTGAAAGTGAAAGAACCAAATTTCCATTCAAATGGATGCCACATAATTGTACAGGATTATATGGATTATAACTTTCCAATAGATTATATACCGTAATTATCGTTTAAAATTTATTTTAGAAATGTATCATAAACGATGTGTTAGAAAGAATTTGTTATTTCTTCGTAAAAAGCTTTAAAAATTAATTTTTTATATTTTCCTCAATCAAATCTTCTTACATTTAAATGTAGCATGATCTAAACCTGATAAACAGGTTCAATATACTGTAAAAGCCTAGGAGAACGTCAAAGAATGTATTATAAAAATCGTTAATAGATTTAAGTTAGTCTGGAGGTCTGTTCGTTTATTTAAAGTACTTTTACGTCAATGTAATGACATCTTTTCAGTTTGAAATGAGAATTTAAAGAAAAAAAACTGCAAATTGACGTAAAAGTAAACAAATTATAAATGAAATTCACAAATATTTTTAAGCTTTTCTCTTATTGAGCCTCGGCTCGTGATAATGACATTTTAAATGCTAATTGATTCATTACGCTAGAAGATAGGGATGCATTGAAGTGATTTATATGATGCAGAGGATATTAATAGCCGCTAATGAATGAACCAATGAATGATTTACTACGATATGTAAAAACATCATACTTCATTTCAAGTGATAAAGGCGCTCTAGAAGCTTAAGGAGCGATAATGAACAATAGGTTTATCCAAGTTCATTTCAAATTTAATAAAAAACTAATCAAGATTAGTTTTTGTACGTAATTTAATTCTAAATACTAATTTTGTCTGTATAATTTTGCATAAAGTAAACTTATTTAATAGTAGAAAATACCTTATTTACATTTCTTATCAGTTATGCATTGAATTTAATTAAACTCGAATGATAAGAACGTATTAATTATCAGTTTGTTTAGTTAAAATTTTCTCATGATCCTGATATTAATTACAATGTAGCTCTTTGTATAAATGAATAATAAAAAAATGGAATTTTACACCGCAATAACAAGAATTACAGTGAAAACTGTGTAAACCGGACTCGTACGGCATCGAATATTTTTTCCGTTTTCAACAGGTTTTACCGTAATTCTTATAATAATTAATTATAATTTTATATGCGCAGATTCTATTTTATAATATAAACTTTTAAATATATATTTTTACTGAATTTTTGAATCTAGATTTGCAGCATCATTAAATCATCTTTTTATATTATTAATTGAAGAATATTAGGAATTATCTTTGGCATATTTTTATGTTGCAAGAGTCTAAGAATCACGACTTAAAATGAGTTCTGATAGATGGCAGCATTGAAGTCAAAATGCCCTCCAATTTCTCATTAGGGGATGGCAAATTAAACTGTATAAAATATTTCCGTAAGTGATAATAAAACACACCATTTCAAGAGATTAAAAAATAGCTTTACAAGTGGCTTCTCTACAATAAATTTTAATTANATTCTGATACAAGTTAATTACACAAAACTGTGCTTTACCATAAAATTTGATTTGATTTCTATAGATTATTTTTTATTCGTGGACTTTTAATATTTACAACAGACGGACAATTTGTTACAAATGCCGAAAATTGTATAAACTTTTCAACGTTTACTTCAGAAAAATGCACGCTAAAAACTGTAAAAAGTAAGGAACTGAGAATATTCTCTTCCAGATGTTCACGAACAAAAGGTGGTGGAGAGGAAACAAGAAACTAATTTACTCGTCCGTATACCAGCTGTGGGAATGAACCATGTCTTTCTGCAACGAGATAGCATCGCTATCCACGTACCCATTGTCATTAGAAGGCGATTACCTGTTAACTTTACGCTCTATTGCTACAAATGATCAAACTCTGTGACCGTTGCTTAATAAGATTTAATATATTCTAAAGGGGGAAATTAAGCTAAAAAAATCATCTATTATTAAAAACTGGGAGTTCAATCAATTCGCTTCACGTGAATGAGAGGGTGTTTCATTCGTCTACTATTGGTCAATTTCATATTCAACATATTGTTGCGTCCAATCGTTCACTCTGTAAGCAGAAATGTTAGCGTTTCCATTGGTCGATGCATTAATTTCTTGATTCTAATTTTTATTAATAAATTTTAATAATAATAAAATTTAATTTAAAAAAAAATCAAAAATTGTAAATCTTAAATTAATTTCGCGCAAAATATTTACATTTAAACAACTTTAAAGTTTATCTATCGTGCTTTCTCGTGTATGAATAAATTAAACATTTTTTAAAATAATAATTAAACATGCAATGTTTAATTAAAGTAAATTAACTCAACTATTTTAATTTTAGTTTTTTTTTTCATGAAGTAAAAATATTTTTCTCTATCAATCATGGCATGCACTTATTAATTTCAATATTAAATAATTAGTAAGTGAATAATAATAAATATTAATTGAGAACGATTACATTCATCAATATTAAAGGTCTGATAATTTTTAATTGTTGATGATTAAAATAAATTAATTTTCATAGAAATTAGAAAGTAGGGTGTTTTGTTTCGCCATTACAATTTTTAATCAATAGCTAAATTATTGTTTTTAATAGTGCTAAGTTCAGTTATTTCATTTATTTTAATGTGTAAAATATACTTTTATGTACACTTTAAATATTCCGATATATTTCGGTATGTTCTTGATCTTTCCTTCTCCGATGGCATCCATAGCAAAACGGGTTTTAAGACCTAAACTGTAGGCTGTTCATGATAATAATATAGACTTTAAGTATAGAAAACATATTTTTATGATTCTGAATTAACTAGAAATTACTAACTTGGACGGTGTTTCAATATGAAACTGTCTAACCTTGTGTCATCTTTTTTATATTGCACCTTGCAATATAAAACATAAAGACGTAGAAATGTATCAAAATGATTTTTAACATTTGACTATTAAGCAAATATTCTATGAAATTTTCACAGTACAGTATTCTTATGTATTGTTTAGTTTTAAGTCATTACCATTATTAAAAATCTGATAACAAAATACAAAGTAACGAATTAATCTTTATCGAGGTCATATATACTTTATTATACTTTTCATGAAAAATTAAAAAATACTACAAGTATAGATATGATTCATTTGTATTTTTCACATTACGCAAGGATTTTTTTGTGTTCAGTAACCATTCAATATGCTTGATTACATTTATACATCACGCTACACAAAAGACTAGTATGCGGGATAAACAAATTGTCTTTTCAAAGTTTTTCCATTCATATTTTGTTTGTATCTTTTTATTTAGTGGTACAATACATTACAGAGATTACATCATTTCCTTTATACTTGTTTCGCATTCAATATTATCCATCTCTTCAATTGCTATTGGCCTATATTGCTTGTAATTTGTTACAAATTTCTAAGCGATGAAATCAGTTTTACAGGATTTTAATTCTAAAAAATAGCTAATGTAAGTACAATTTTTTGAATTCACTGTACTTTTCAAGAAACCAAACAATACTTGAGACTTTCAGTATAGGCCTATAGCTGGAGAGACACAATATGTCAAAATAATATAAAAAGAGATTGTCACGTATTTTAAAAAATTTCAAATTTTAAGAAATAAATTGACCACAGGTAATGAGTGAAATCAAGCTGATAAAAATAGGTATGACTACAGTTTTCTATTACGAAATGACAATTGAAAATTGCACGGTGTATCAAATTGATCCAATACGTCCGACGGAAGGTTAAAGTATTTTTCTTTCTATAAAGTGTAAATTAAGGATTTATCTCGCTATTCTTATCTACTTATACTTCTGTTTTTGCTAGTGATATGAATCAAATTGTAATGACTATTAAGATATATTAAGCGATACAATGTGTTTGAAGAGGAAACAAAGTAGAATGTTTAGATTCTGCATACGGGACAATATTCAAATTCGGGTTCAAATGCATTTTATATAATTAGGCCTATAGCACTTAAACAGTTTTACTAATTCATATGTAAAGTATGCATTACAAATATTCACATGATGATAAGAAGTATACAATTGCTCCAATTATATTTAGTTAAAGTACAAACATTTTTCGTAATATTCTCCACACCGAGAAGAAATAAAATTATTCTAAATTATGTAAACACAGTTTAATTGTTAAAATTAATTATTTTGCTTCACAAATTGCCTAAGAATTAGTACAATAATTAATTTATATTTTAAAAATATGAATTCGGGATCGGCGTCAGAGAATAACGTTCTTTAATTCTTTTTTTGATTTATAGATATGATATAATAATTAATAAAATTACAATTTAGAAATTTTTCAAGGATATTTTTGTTTTATTAGTTTATTATCATCTTCAATGACACTGCAAACTTGTTACCTATTTACTCTTTTCGTGCTTCATTACTATTATTATATGTATTTAAATAAATTAAGCAAAAGTACAAAATTATGAAATAAATTAAATATATTCTAATATTTCAAGGTAATAATAATATATTAAGTTATTACTTTAGAAAAGGCTGCCTTTCAAATAACTGAAGCATTGAGGCGAAGCCTCCTTTATGGCGCTTATCATTTTTATATTTTTGCTAATTGCATTTAAATTAAGATCATTTTATAATTATTAATGATATGAACTGTTTAAATACTAAATATTAATTACATAATTTGATTCATTATAAGTAAATATAAGAAAGAGATAATTGAATATTTAAAATTCTTATGGTTTAGTCCTATTAAGTTTTTGTGTCTTATGGCTATTTCTATGTAAGGTTTATTATTATTTTACAATAAAATTAAAATAATTTACAATTTTTACATTTATTAAAATCAAATTCAGAATTAAAACCAAAAGATATGGAAGAATAGGTTTAAAATGTATTAAATTAAATAATAAGAGATGTGTGAACATATACATTAAGTGGTTGAAGTAAAATAGAAAATTTGCCATTTATAGTATAATAGAAGGGTTAACAGTATATAACGGTATATAGACCCTTCAACCTTTGAAGGATCTATATTCTTCACAGCATATCCGATGTAATTTCTGTCTTTTTTATGATTGCTGAACTTCTAAGAATACGGCGAACCCCACCCAAAATTATCATATTAAAATAATATAGACTATCTAAAATAAAAGATTCCGAGAATTAATTTAAATCAATAATGGGCACCAAATATTGTATAAGCTATATCGATGTATACCAGCGATCTATATCGAATGTTCTGCCCGCTTTAATAATAGATTTCTCGAAAGCTAAGATTCTAGGAATCTGCATTTTTCAGCTGATTTCCATAAAAACAATTCAATGTACCCCATTTAAGATATAGTAATCTGATGTATCCTACTTTTCTGTATATTACTACTGTAAATTCCTGCGATAATGCTAAAATTATAGTAAAACATCTGTTTCTGATACATCATAACGAATTGAAATATAATATTTGATACTTTATAAATTAATTAGTTTGATTTTTTCATTATAAATTCAAAACACTGTTTTTAAAAAACCATTTTAGATAATTATTTTCAATCTTTCTATTGTTTGCAAGAATTTTATCAGACTACAGCTTACATTATAATGTAATTTTGTATTAAAAGGTAATTTGATATAATTAAAAATATGAAAGAATCACGTTCAAAATTATAAAAAGTCAATCATTTTGTAATTTATTTTGAATTTTTTAAAATTATTCATTTATTAGAAATCTTAGGGGTGTGATTTAATAGCAAAGTTCAATATTTTGTTACAAAATTCTTCATAAACGAATTAATAACAATTGTTATAATATAAATTAATTCTACTCATTCATATGATAAAATATTGTATATTTTACAAAAACAATAATTTCAATGTCATGTTAGATTTTTACATTAAACACAAAATGCGAGTAAGTTGAATAAACTTTTAACTTATAAAATATGATAATTCAAGCTTTTAAGTTATTATAAAGGGATTTTTCTATCGTATTGGAAGACAAAAAGTACAGTACATTATATAAAATACTTTATGTATATGTTATTTATAATATAAAAGAGCCAAAGATTTTAATTAAAAGTTAAAATTTTATTCAATTTATTTACATTTTAATTGTTTTATATATAAGAAACTAAGACGACATTGAAACTACTGTAAAATATGTATATTCATTTTATTTTGTTTATAAAAATATATAATATTTTATCATTTATGTTAAACTATTAATAAATTAGTTCATAAATCAAGTAGATGATTTAAAAAATGTATGAATTTTGAAAGAATTAAAGAAAAATATATAATTCATATTTATGTATCAATCAATCATTCCATTAATTAAGACAGTTTCTATTTTAACTGATTTTTAGATAGATAGCTTTTATTATATTACACGCAAATTTTCGATCATCTACATCCTGTAATCGAGGTCTATGCACCAAAAATTTCTTCGCAATACCAAAAATATCTAATTAATATTCCTTTATTAAATCACTTGTTCATTCAAAGTTAAGCATTTCACTTAATCTAAATAAAAAAAGTAATTCTATAATATTTGTTTTATTGGAAAGTATTTTTTAATGGAAAAATGTAAATATTAATAGGATTTTGTAGCTAAATTGAATTTTTATTGGATAATTTTTAGATTTATATTCCAATTGAACCGGTCATTCTTCTGTATACAAAAAAATAACTTTTTAATTAAGAATTTCACGTATATTTTAAATGCTGTTTATAAATGATTTTACCATAAATTTTATGGGCGTAAAATATAAACTTAGTTGAAAAAATAAAAATAAAAAATGTATTAGCATATTGCAGCATTATAAAAAATTTCATCACAGATCAAATTAATGCCAACCAACCAATGTCACAGATGGCTTTACGACTTTGACGAAACTGTTCTTTAATGGTGTAATATTGCACTCCGGCTTTAAAATGAGTTGATTGCTAATTCTAGCGAAAGAAAACATTAAAAATATTACATAATTTGAAATATTCGAAATAATTGTTCCATTTGTTTAGTACTTTCTACAATCCCTTGTCTTTTACCTGTTTATAAAGTCACTTCGTGCGTATACAAATATCATTATAAATTTATGAAATTCTTTTTAATTTTTCAAAATTTTAAAGTTATTTGTAACTACAACTTTTATTTTTAAAATTAAATTGTAAATTCGTCAAACATTTAAGCATTCTCGGATTCGTTTCATTACTTTCATTTAGATAAGTTAATGTCTTGAGAATATGCAATTATTTCTTCTTCTTCGTTATAATCTACAGCAAACTAAAGACTTATTTATACATAACTTTAAATTATTCACTTTTTCTATCATTAAACCTTAAAACTAGTTTTATAAATCGAGATGAAATAAATACAAAATATATTTTTTATCTTTTTCTAGGGAAACTCAGTTAATTTCAATAACACTAATTTAGATCTTATATCAAGTTTTTATACCACCTTCAACAATGAATTGAAGACCGACTATTTCCGATTAACTTATATTATATCTTTATTTTAAGGTAAGAATAAAAAAATTAACTACGATAACTTTGAAATATAAGTGTAATATAGGTAAAATTATCTTAAAATGTCAGGTAAATAAAGAAAATTTTTAATCAAATTTTATAAATAACTGATTAAAAGGTGTCCTTATTCCAATTTATACACTCAGAGTTAATCCCACAGTTCAAACACTAAATATATAATACTAATATATAAAATACTAATATACTAATAATTACTAATATATAAAATATTTTAACTATTTGTGACGTCAAGCTAATAACAATAACAGTTTTGAAAACGGTTCTAAACAGAATTCTAAAAATCAAATTCTCACAGACACTTCAATTTAAGGCTAGACACTATATTGATTGAAGGGGAGAAAAATCACTTGGTGCATTCATTGGCACGGTTGTTTCTAATACAGACAATTGACAGACTATACACATCATAAAATGTTATATAACATACAAATTTATGTATTCAAATCCGGGAGCAGTGACACATGAACGAGACGTAATTTCATTCTTTGTGTCATTTTAATTTATAAACGGCTAAAATCTGAAAGGCAGGAAGTTTCTATTTCCATTAAAGCGGATATTATTCCATAAGCATAGGCCTATATAACAAATTTCGTGGCTTAATTGTAATTATTTTTAAGTAAGATTACACTTGTGACATAATAAATTCAAATTAATCTCATCTAACACTAATTTATGTAACAAAAGTAAATACTTTTATTAAATTATCTACGCTAATATTTTTTTAATTCTCGAATTTCGTACTGTACAAACAGCATTGGTTACTTTCAGAAATATAATTTTGTAAGCTAAACTTAAGGCTGGCTCGTAAAGTAAGCAAACAAAATTAATTTATTCTAATCAATATTCAATTGTATAATTTTCTGTACAGAAATGAATGTAAAATTGAAAATTATTATGTTTACTTTATATTTGTTTAAAAAGTAGCTTTTTATGTATGATTTATCATAAGTACTGTACTTTGTATTAAGGATTTTGTACCTTATATAAGGATCTTACAAGTTCCAATATATTTAAGTTGAAAGTATTTTCGTATATAACGATAATTATATCCCGATTTAACGTTTATCAGCTAAATATGATAATTCATCTAATTAACCCATTTGGAAATTTGAAATAAATTTTGCAGCATAAATTTTTAAGTTAAAAATATCAAAATATGTATGAAATTCACGATCACTTACACCACTTATACATCATCAAACATATATTATAATAATGAATATTTAATAAAAATAAAACGTGTATTCAATAAAACATTTATAATAATTCTATGAAAGTAAGAATGAAATTTATTAAAAATGCATTAAAACATAAATGAAAATGACTCTTGCACACTTTTTCTTCATTTGTTTACTACATATCGGCCCTGCTTTATATTGTAGACACAATGGCGTTGCTTAGCAACTGCGGCCTGTTTTTGTATTTTATATAATTAAAAGAAAAATTGAAGAGAAAAATATAACAAAAGCGAAAACATTTTCACAGTTCGACATCGAAAGTACCAAGCTTGCACGTTAACATAAATACGTGATTGATAATCTGCGGGTATTTCATTAAAAAATGGGTTCAAGATCTTCACCACATGAACAATAACCTTCGTTTGTTGTCGGTGTTCTGAGTACAAAATCATGTGATAATACCTAATGACCTTATTAGAGTAACGACAATGGTTTCCCTACCCTCTTAATGGGGATAAAAAAGAACAGTAGGGACTTCTATCCTCTCAAGATAGTCGAGTCCGATAAGAGTACACACAATTATGATTAACATCCTGTCTTTCTATTGTTGTAATCAGACAGGATTGGTGGAGTGGGGTTACACCGTCTCCCCCGTGCTTCCTGCCACGCCTCATCTAGTCACGTGCTTAATGACACGCGTTTGGTGTTGTTGAATGAGCTAGAAACACCCTTTCAATTCTGCTGCTCAATATTAAACAATAATTCATCGGTAACGTCACACGGTCGATGTTCTTGCGGCACAGACCGAGAAATTGCATATTAGAAAATTATTAATGATCGGAATCAAACGTGTAATTAACTAATTATAAAGCAATTACGTTTTTTTGTGCGAAATTAGTGAAAATTTGGGTATAACTCGTTCGGATTATCAAAAAATATTTGCAGTAATAACAATAATAATAATCATGCAATGTATAGCTTAGCATTAACGTATTATTAGATTTGAAATTCAGATTAGATCTATGTAAAAAAAATAATCTAAGACTGTCGTCATTGTGTTATTAGTTTATTAGGCCAATAATTTTGAAACTGGGATGTCAATTAACGATTTAAAAGTGATTGGAATTCACACACAAAGTCGATTTTAAGCAAAACTTTACTTAAGAAAGACTAAATTACATAGATTTTACTTCGTTTGATTAATATTGCCATTTTAAATTACTTTAGTAATTAATTTGATTTTTTAAACGTCATTCGTTACTCAGAAGATCAAACTATTTACTTGATAATTATAGACAANTTACATTGCTATATAAATAGGTAGACAATTATTTACGTAAATCTTATATGTGTTACTTATTATTTTTAATAATATAGGTCTATAAGCTAATATTTAAACCTATATATTTTTTATTAATTGCCACTGATTTAACTATATTACAAATTATAATTATGTTTTAGAATGTAAATTAAGGGAATTTAATTTGAATTTGCATATAAATGAAAATAATAAGTAAAATTTGAAGCATTATTATACGAAAATTATTTTATTTTTAGTTTATTGATAATGAATACGAATAGAAAAATTGATTTTTTAAGAGAAATTACAAAAATTTTCCTTGTTTAAATTAAACTTTTCCATTAAATTTATCAATAATTAAGTTTAAGATGTTATGAAATCAGCATTAATATTTAATATTACAGTACCACGAAAACATATTAGGGGTGTTTTTTTATCAGTTTTTTTAAAAATTATGTCTACTTTAAAGACAAAAAGGAGGATTTTGTATAAAAATTTAATTATATTTTCCAATTATAGGTTTTACTAGTTAAAATATTTAATTATTGTTTAATTTTATAGTTGCGAGGATAACAAGACCATCCGATCTAAACACTATCAGCTAAAGAAACGCTGTAAAGATAAAACTTAAAAAAATTCAATTAATTAGGAATTTATTTACTTTAATTACTAAATTATCTTAATAAAAGCCGTGTATTAAAATTACGGTTTAGAGACCGTATTGTACTGTACACAGCAAATAATTGTATATATACATTAATCAATAATTATTGTGATTAAATTAATATTTGTTCGATTAAGTATGTTTAATGCTTACCATTTAATTCTCTCGCTTTGGTGTATATTAAAAAAATCTTGGTTGTTATGAAAAAAATGTCTGTAATCTAAACGGTAGCGAGCACCTTCATCAGCAGATATTTAATACTGAAGATACTCGTTATCCTTTAATTCATACTCATTATAACATAACTTTGATAAGTAGCAACCGGCTACTTATTAAGCTGTTTTATAACGCCTAGTTATGATTCTTTACGTTTAGAAATCGCTGTTAGACACTGGAGTATAGCTTACAAGTCCCAAAGGCTTTTAAATTATAGAAATAATTAAATTACTTTTCTACATTAATTTAATTTCGATATAAGAATGTATTTCCTTAACTTACTGTATTTCAGAACATTGAGAAGTATGATACAATTTAATACTTTATTGAATTTTACATCTACATAAAAGGTTAAATATTACTTTATTATTAACTAAATTATACTTTTAAAAACCTTTTTAACTTCAATATTCTTCGTTCCGTTAATTATTTGTCTTCATATAAGAATGTACTATTTTGTATTAAATTTTACTATTACATATCAATATATTTAGAAATTTAAATATATTCCTTATATTGTTCTATACATTTAACAAATCTCTTTCATAATATTTTCAATTATAATGAACTCAATAATTATATTTCTTCGGGATACCTTGTAGTTTTATAAATTAACTTAGCAGATTTTCTTGTTTTTATCAATATTGAACTCGTACGCCTTCAAACTTTAACAAGCTATACAAAATTTATTAAATAAAAAAGTTATTTGTGACTTTAAACCAATACATTTTTATTACAAGCTGAAATGAATTTGTTAAAATGTATAATATAATTCGATATATATTTTATTCTTATAATTATTCTTATATTTGTAATAAAATGAATGTATAATTTAAAAGCTAAAATTTAATATTTTTAGTTTAAAAAATAGAGAAAATGAGGAAATTTGAGGATTATCCTTAACTTCTTTAAAGCATTTAGATAAGTCTATGCTACGTTTTTAACATTTCAAAATTAAGATATACAAGGTGACCCCTATAACACTGTTGATAATTCCGTTTTATATGAATTCCATGTTGTACGAATCATTTAGATTTTACAAATACAGTACGTGTGCTGGGCTGTGAACGGCTCACGTATTTGTAAAATCTAAGCGACTCGTACAACAAGGAATTCATATAAAACGGAATTATCAACAGCGTTATAGGGGGTCGACTGTAAATTAATTTATCGATTATATACATATATATATATATTAAATAAATAAACTTAAATTATTAGAAAAATTCAGTTGTAATTTTTTAACTAAATAACTTTTGGGGGGATACTTAGCTTTATATCTCAACGTAACATAGGCCTATATACGAGTATATTTGACTTTTTTAAACTTATTTAATGGTATTTTATGTTAATAAAAATGCATATCACGCAAAATTAATGGAAAAAAAAGTTCGCCCACTCACAAATCTGGTTTTGAACAAGTTCGATGCACTTAAATTTCTTGAAAATTTTAAAAATTTTCAAGTTTTTGATCTCGTCCCATTCGATAAGTATTATTAATGGTTTATAATGTGATTTATTAATATTTAGAGTATATACTGCATCTTACATTGCTATATAAATAGGTAGACAATTATTTACGTAAATCTTATATGTGTTACTTATTATTTTTAATAATATAGGTCTATAAGCTAATATTTAAACCTATATATTTTTTATTAATTGCCACTGATTTAACTATATTACAAATTATAATTATGTTTTAGAATGTAAATTAAGGGAATTTAATTTGAATTTGCATATAAATGAAAATAATAAGTAAAATTTGAAGCATTATTATACGAAAATTATTTTATTTTTAGTTTATTGATAATGAATACGAATAGAAAAATTGATTTTTTAAGAGAAATTACAAAAATTTTCCTTGTTTAAATTAAACTTTTCCATTAAATTTATCAATAATTAAGTTTAAGATGTTATGAAATCAGCATTAATATTTAATATTACAGTACCACGAAAACATATTAGGGGTGTTTTTTTATCAGTTTTTTTAAAAATTATGTCTACTTTAAAGACAAAAAGGAGGATTTTGTATAAAAATTTAATTATATTTTCCAATTATAGGTTTTACTAGTTAAAATATTTAATTATTGTTTAATTTTATAGTTGCGAGGATAACAAGACCATCCGATCTAAACACTATCAGCTAAAGAAACGCTGTAAAGATAAAACTTAAAAAAATTCAATTAATTAGGAATTTATTTACTTTAATTACTAAATTATCTTAATAAAAGCCGTGTATTAAAATTACGGTTTAGAGACCGTATTGTACTGTACACAGCAAATAATTGTATATATACATTAATCAATAATTATTGTGATTAAATTAATATTTGTTCGATTAAGTATGTTTAATGCTTACCATTTAATTCTCTCGCTTTGGTGTATATTAAAAAAATCTTGGTTGTTATGAAAAAAATGTCTGTAATCTAAACGGTAGCGAGCACCTTCATCAGCAGATATTTAATACTGAAGATACTCGTTATCCTTTAATTCATACTCATTATAACATAACTTTGATAAGTAGCAACCGGCTACTTATTAAGCTGTTTTATAACGCCTAGTTATGATTCTTTACGTTTAGAAATCGCTGTTAGACACTGGAGTATAGCTTACAAGTCCCAAAGGCTTTTAAATTATAGAAATAATTAAATTACTTTTCTACATTAATTTAATTTCGATATAAGAATGTATTTCCTTAACTTACTGTATTTCAGAACATTGAGAAGTATGATACAATTTAATACTTTATTGAATTTTACATCTACATAAAAGGTTAAATATTACTTTATTATTAACTAAATTATACTTTTAAAAACCTTTTTAACTTCAATATTCTTCGTTCCGTTAATTATTTGTCTTCATATAAGAATGTACTATTTTGTATTAAATTTTACTATTACATATCAATATATTTAGAAATTTAAATATATTCCTTATATTGTTCTATACATTTAACAAATCTCTTTCATAATATTTTCAATTATAATGAACTCAATAATTATATTTCTTCGGGATACCTTGTAGTTTTATAAATTAACTTAGCAGATTTTCTTGTTTTTATCAATATTGAACTCGTACGCCTTCAAACTTTAACAAGCTATACAAAATTTATTAAATAAAAAAGTTATTTGTGACTTTAAACCAATACATTTTTATTACAAGCTGAAATGAATTTGTTAAAATGTATAATATAATTCGATATATATTTAATAAACCAGAAAATTTTAAAATTTTTAATAATTGAATTTGTTCGAGACTTCTGCATAGATAATTGTTAATGAATCTCTAAAGTTTTTAGCTTAATTAACCCCTAAGGTTCTTAGTTTTATTCGTTCAACTCTTGGAAATTTCATGATAATTTTATTATTATAAGTTTCTATAATAAGCTAACCTATAATATTTCTAATCTATCCTTGTACATAAACAAACATAAGCTTTTTTAATCGCCAGCGAGAAATTAAACTTGAATGTTTGTTTCCTTCAAGATAATGTCTAATTTTTCAAGACAAAAGTGATTAATTATACGCTTTAAAACAACGTTTAAAGGCTAGACGTTTTTCCTTTTTATAAATCGTTTTTTAAGATTAAAGTAAAATCCCCGTAAGAATTATTATTTTTCCAAAATAAAATTTGAATAAAATAGCATTGCTGTCAATACTACGAACATACTTATGGTACAAATATGTATAAAGCTTCATTGTTTTTGGCAATTTAACGTTAGATTATTTGATATTTTGATTCTTTGGTCATGCCATAGAAAAAAGTATTTGAATTATCGTCAAATATATAACAGAATCTCAGCCATATATTTAGTAGATCAGAGTAATTCATTTAAACTTGATATATATCGAGTTTTTGTTGTTTGTCGTGCATAAATTTAAAGTTATTCTAATCATGCTTATTATTATCAAAGTTGAAATTTATGCAAATTGCCTATAAAGCACATTATGTTTGTTGACATACAAACCAGATTATATGCTGACTTAGGTTTTTATACTTGATTATAATCGAAAACTCGACATAATTTCAAGATTTTAGTCTGATAATTTTACAAAAAACTTTCAAAAGTAATTATATTTTTGCTTTTCTGTCACGAATGTTGCATTTTAAAGCTGTATTTGCATCAAAAAGATATATTAGAATTAAATTTTACATGTTAAAACAAACAAGTTGAATACAAGTATCGTGTTGTTATAGGTTTAAGTGTCACAGTTATACTTTACCCTAATTAATTTAGACGTTTACAAGTTCTCAAATTTTTCATAAACTTAATAATTATATTACAACTAAAAGAACTGATCATGTCATTGACCTCATATTTTACAAGAATGTGCTGTACAATACAGAACACTTAAACGTGAGAACCCATTAATGGATTTGTGGATTCTCACATTTTAAGAGAATATTTTTAATAAGTCTCATTGAGAATAAGTACTTTACTCTTATGTCAGCACTCACAAAAATCGAGTTAGAAGTTAACCAATAAGCAGCCATACTTCCAGTGGCGCATTATCCTATGGGCAAAATGGACTGTTGCCTAAGAGCCCTAAACCAATTGTTTATAAGAAAATATTTCCCCAAAAAATCCCCGAAGGAAAATGTGTGTGAAGTAAACACTGTGCATGCGACCCTTAATTCAAATTTGCCTGGGTCCCAAGAAACTGTAACACGCTACTTCCTACTTCTACTTTTTATTCTACACTAAGAAATAAGTTAATTTTTTGAATTAGCTTAAACAAAGTTTAAAATTTTTATAATGAAAATTATAGTTTCAAGTGAATTGTTATTTATTATTATTTTTTTTACAAAAAGGCTTCACTGTTGAGCAATAAGAAAGGTCCATAACTTAAATTCAACTGCACCACTTGCAGTATTACAGCATTTATATCAATAATTAACATATAATTATGTTATTATATAATTTGTTTAGCTTTAATTTTAAAATATTAATAAATATACAAAATTTTATTTTTAGTTACTTTCGCTAAAATAAGCTTAATTAGCGCTTAAAAAATACCATACTTATATTATTATTTACTTATTTTTATCTCACGTCGTTATTATATTTTTATGAATTAAATTTTTAACTTGGATTAAATCACTCAATGAATTAATTAAAATTATAAATGATTAATTTTTGTTTAATTTAATGTTAAATTTTAAAAAATGGGCTTTATAATTCTTGTTATAACTTTTATAAGTTTAAGTTCCTATATTCATAATTAAAAGAATAATGTTACTTATTGCCATTTCTGTCAAGGGATTTTATTATAAAATCATTCAAATTGTAGCAGCGCAAAGCAAGGCATTTAAGTAAATATTTTATAATCTAAAATGGTTAAAACTTAAAATGTTTAAGATATTTTTCATCCCACGCAACATATTTTATTTAGTATTACGATCTTGACACAGCTAAAAGACAGAAAATTGTAAAAAATCAAGGTCACTTTAATAGGCCTTCATTTAAGATTACAGAACATTAACTGAAGAAAATCGATAAATAATTTATGAAGACTAAAAATACTATGGAAAATAAGGAAGCTACAAACTAATCGTGACTTGACTCAACTTGTCCAGTAATTAAAATAGTCAAATTTATTCTTAGAAGTGCAATCCTAAAGGTTGATCTCTTTCTTTTTTATTTAGACAATATATTTAGAAAACACGCTGCAAAATACTCTATACAGAAGTTACGATATTGATGATACTATACAGGCAATATAATAGAAAATAGCATAATATTTCTATGTATGCAGTCAATATAACTTACATATAGGCCTACTCCTTCAGGCGATAAATCACAGCTGTGTGTAACAGGAACAAAATAAATACAATACATATAAATAGACCTATGATATAATATAAAAATTAAAAGAATAAGAGAGTAATTATTTAGTTAATTCCTACGAGAAATTGATATACTGTAGCATTATGTTAATTAGTTGATTATTTTTAGATTTATTCACAAAATAATGTAGAAAGTAGTGTGAACACAATAAATATCCAAAGTAAAAACTATAAAATAACTAAAATTTCTTTGAAGATAAGAAAATACATTCAGCCTTCTGTTACTTTATAAACTTGTAGGACCTGAGATATGCAAAGATTATAGTTTAATGAAAGGAATTCGATCGAAAAATTCTGTAATTCAATTAAGTATTTTATAATGCGTATCGAGTAGGAGTTTACGGATACTACCATTACTATAATAAGCACTTAAAAGTGTTTAACATTTCTACTTTACTCACTTCATAAACTAAACGCGAAAAAACAAACCAGATTTTTGAGAATTCCTGGAAACTCCAGGAATTCTCAAAAATCCTTTTCCGTAGAATTCCTCAATTATTAATAAGTACTTTTCAAGAAAATTTCTATAATAAATTTTTTTAATTTCTTAACATTTGTTGCTTTAGAATTCTCGCTTATCGAATCGACAACTATTTATAATGAAAATATATTGAATTTATACAGACTTCAACAATTGGCATATAACGAGGAATGTCTACATTTATCTCATTGTACTCAATTATTTTGTATAACAGTCTT
This sequence comes from Centruroides sculpturatus, assembly GCF_000671375.1. Lineage (NCBI taxonomy): Eukaryota > Metazoa > Arthropoda > Arachnida > Scorpiones > Buthidae > Centruroides > Centruroides sculpturatus. The sequence goes on along the minus strand of NW_019385905.1, from coordinate 118,288 downwards.
CTCGTAGAGAACAGTACTGTACATAATACATCACTCGCATTACGCGATTTAATTAGTGTTGCGTGAAGTAAAATCACGTAAAACGAATTGACTTTTATGTGAATTAAGCAGAGATAAACTCCCAAAATTAAAATAATAATAAATTTGTAAAATTTAGAAAGAAATATATTTATTTTTTCAGTTATTAAATCAACTGACAAGCGAGTTTTGATTATTCTATCTTCGCTGGTTTGAAGGTTCTGATCGATGAATTAGGGTTTTTGATTCTATTGTACGTCGTAAAATTGGGGTTTTATAATTTAAAAAATTTAAGAAGACAAAAATGCCATTTATGATGCTTCGGATTCTTCAGTTGCATAATTTATAACAGTGGCTGCACGTATTAATTGCAGTGTCTGTTTTGATTTTTTAATTGGCGTTACAGAGAGGTCGCGTATAACGGCTGATATACGTTGAAGCCTACGTAACTTCAATAGTATTTTTGTATAAATATCAAGAAATTTAAAAAAATTGAATTAAACTTGGTTGATATATAAATACGCATAATTTTTATTGATTATTTTCAATAGTTACACAATAGACTTTTTAAAATAATTACTTATTATAAAATAAAATAAAAAAATAATAAAAAGTTAACGTAAATACAATTTATAGCCTTTCAATAAAGCTTCTTAAATATTATTACAATTATTCAGTTTGTGTTTTTAAATTTAGATTATTCTAATCCGAATAATCTGAATGCTACTGTATATAGCCTACTTATATAAAGCAAACTGTGAATAATTTAAAATATAACTTAATATAGAATTAAGTGTTATAAGCTTTATTAACCAAGACTAATAATTTTTTTAAAACTTATTTTTAACTGTAAACTGAGGGAAAGATAGGGATGTGGGTATCAAAAGATAAATATAAACGCCTTCAAATTAATTAAATATGAAACAATTTATTATTTTATTCTAAACATAATGTAAATTTATTTTATATATTGATTAGTTACACATCTATGTCATTGTCTATGTCTACTTTTCTCCTTTTTCTTTCCAGATAGCCTACGCCCTTGAGATTGTTTCTTTCATCGGTTGTCATAGGAACTATATTATAATTGCCTGTTGGAAAATATCTACTTATTACTAATTACTCATTTATTTTTTTAATCGTAATTTACGGGTGTGGCTGGAAATTTTTGATCAAATATATCAAATTTAAATTTATTTGACCTAACGAAATGTAAAAGATTTAAATGAAAAATCACATGTAAATATTTTAGTTTCTAAATTGATAAAATGTTCATACGTTATGTAAATCTGAGGGCGAAGGCATATTAAGGAATGAGTAGATCTTTCGAAAATAATGATGTCGCATGCTCAATAAAATAAGTTTATTTTGACATTCAGAACGCGTAAAGTATGTTGTTTAGAATTCGATCAATATGCTGTGCAATCTACAGTAATAACAGGATGTCCTTTTTAACAAATCTTGGTTTCTGATCTTCGTGAGAACTGAAACTTAATGATGTAAAATTTAGACAGACGAATTACTTCGGGCTATTCTACAACACCTCATTTGAAATAAAATAAATATTTCTGTTTAAAAAGTGCTGACAGATCTCAGGCGGAGGTCTCTTCTAAGTCGCCAAAAAATCGATAGTTAATGGGAACTAAGTATCTTTCTAAGATCGTAACTGCAGAAGTCAAAAGGACGACATCATTTTTCACCCTCGGGACCGAATCATTAGATTAAATAGGCGATATAAGCTTTCATCTCACGATGTTCCACGTATAAACTTGGGTTAGAGGGCATACCTTTGGACGGTAGTAGGCCTACGAACTAAAGAATATGACCAAGCAGACCACACGTGCAGCTCCCACATGAGATTTCAGTTATCATTAATCTTTGTCAAATATACGATTTGTACATCTGTTTTGATAAATTGATATAGCACACATGAATATTATCGATCGGAAAGTAATGAAGAACTTTTATTTCAAAGTTTTATGTCTCTAGCCTTAGATTAACAGTACTGTATATAAGTTGATAAGCTAGAGTAGACGTTCCATCTTTTCTGTCATGGCAATCTATACGCTACTAATTTGTCCGTTATGCTACCTAAAGTAATCAAGTTATGCCATTCAGTTCTCTTCGTACGTAATGACTAATCATCGGCTCTATTATTGTAAATAAAGCCAATTTTCCGTGTTTAATGATAATTTATGTAATTTCTAGGCCACGTGAACAGTTTCTAAACCCAATGTAAGTATTTTACAGCGTGACTGACTCATTAGGAAGCCTTCGACAAACGTTACTGTGATCTGCATGACAACACTTGATCAACAGGCTTTACATCTCGCGTGGTATGCGTCACGAAGATGTGTCGCGTGATGTGATGGCAGACGTACACTTTTCCGGATATTAAGGCGTGAAATGTCGCACTATTTTCCGATATTGAAACCGAATTTTTACACTTAACCGGTTCGTTAAAAGATTTCCTTTCGTTGAATTTATGACTGTATTGCACGATGCGATCGTTCAGCATTTACTCATATTTATCTGTATTATGGTAAAAACTATAATTTTAAACTCTAACGCAAAATAATTACAGAAACACAAAAAAAGAATTATATTCTTCCTTCCATTTTTTAAAAATTTTTACTGACTAAAACCTAATTAAATTAACCCTCAATAGCTTTTATGATAATTAATATATATGTTTATTAGCTTTCAATTGTTTTTAAGTGTTTATTTAATTTGTTTAAAATTATATAAAGTAATTAAAACTATTATTTTTTTCATAATTTATTACTCATAAATATTAAAAGTAATCAATCAAACGTAAGTTCTAGTTACCATAATAACTTTTATTAAAGAATTTTTTTCTGTCAGATCAATAAAATTACTTTAATGTATAAACGTGTTGCACTTCAAATAACAATAAAAACAATGGATATTGATTTATCATTTATCAAAATAATAATAGTTTTAATATATTATATTAATTGGACTATAAATTAAAACGTTCTATAAATAGGAACTATAAATCTATGCATTCGAATAATGTATTTGTGTGTGTAAAATTTAGTTGTATTGACTGAAATTCGAACAGCTAATTATCCTGTCATTTAGGACTCTAAAATTCTGATAGGAATTAAAGTATTCAATTCTAAATTTGCCATTATTTCAATGAATTACATCATTTATTTATCTTATTTGCAGTAGAAAGTGTCTATGACAATTGATCTCCCCACATTAACAATTGTGAAATATTTTAATAAAATATTAAGTTTTTTCAAAATTATATAATAAATTTTAATTACATAAAATGTATTCGATTTTATAAATTTAAACACGTCATTCTTGATTTAAATTTCTAAATGAATAGAAATTAATCACTTCAACATAGGATAAATAAAGAAGTATCCAAAGTATAAATTCCAGTGCTTAAATTGTATGTTCAGTTAAAGAAAGAAATAAAAAATTAAATAGGGAAATCTTATTGTGGTCTCACGACTTTCAATTAGTGTTAGTTAACTTCTAAATAAATTTTTAAATCATAACTCACTCCTGAGGCCCTACAACATATATTTTTCTAGGTTTTTCTTCCTTTTTCTGCGATAAAAATATTGTTTATATATTAAAATTTATACTATATGTTTCTTATTTACTAATTGTATACATTCAAAGAATATACAAACGCTTTAAACGCATCAAAGTCATCAATGTGATATTTTATTAATATTACAAAGTTTAAAATAATCTTTAATAGAATGATTTAAGAGTTGAACGTTTTTCTGGCTTATTTAGGAGAGTTGAGGAAATTGCGTGCGTTATGGAAGCTGAGTATTTCTCAATGCGTACGCCTTAGTCACGCAACTATGACAATAGCCTATCAGAAAGTAGTGAAGGTGATTAGGAACGCCTACTTCCATATGAAGTCCACTTTTAACTATATTCAGTTTGCATATGTTTCGTACTTGACTTATTTTTCATTTAGTGGGAGAAGAACCGCAACCGGTTAAACACAATTTGATTATACGTCCATTAAACCGTTTTTAAATAGTTTCCAATTGATTATTTCTAATTTAAGTTTAATTAAATGTATATTTAATAATTAATTTTAATTACTTATATCTTTGTAATTAAGGGAGGTAAAACTATATTCGATCAGCAAATATAAACTGTATTTATATTTATTTTTTGTTAAATCAGCCTAAGCAGTCAACCCAGTTAAAATCTGTTTATATAACACATCTTATTTCTTTTTTTAAACCGGTAGAGTGCGATCTATCAGGGAATATCAATCTATTTTTCAATTAATGTTGGATTTTTTGAAATTTTAAAACTAAAAATAGTTGAAAAATATTGCTCTGTAGGCCTATTTACAGAAGAAGAGTTACCATTGTTTAGAAGAGTACTGTACAGTACATAATTCCAGATTTTGAAAGTTGATTTATACCCAATTTCATTCTATATTAGACTCGTGTAATCTTCTCTTAACATTTTTATCGAAGGTGTTAAAAATTTAAATGGATAATTTTAATATATTTAATATATATTTTAGCTATGATGTAATCGAAATATGAATTAATTTTCACATTTTCACACAGGTTATGTATGTATAGGCTATATTCAAAATTTAGGGAAGATCGGGGCAACTTCGGCATGCGGGGCAAGTTTGTCAAGCGCTTTTTTTAAAAAACAAATTAGAAGGAGACTTTGGTTATAGGTTAGGCAGTTGAGTTTTATTGGTGGCTTGTTGAGTGTAGTGTTTTTATTGTTCTCCAACAAGCGTAGTTGAATTATCAAGCAAATTTTCATTTTCGTTCAATTCCATATAATATTTTT
>NW_019385905.1:89027-111975 GCF_000671375.1 Centruroides sculpturatus | reverse complement strand
GTGTGAGGCCCCTAACCAAATAAATGAATTTATTTCTAAATAAAAATTGAAAGTGTCTGTAGAAGTAATTTTTTAAAATATCCTTATTCGTAATAAAGTTTTAATGCTTATTACTATAATCTAGACATGTTAGTTCTTAAATATACTTGTATATTTAATGATTGGGCCAAAACATACTTGGACCACAAGTATATATATTATACTTGTGGCCCAGAACTCCATGACTTTTTCCAATGTGGCCCAAAGAAACAAAAAGGTTGGACACCCCTGATTTAGAACAAAAATAGACATTTTTAAATAAAGTTTATTTGGAAGAATTTTAAAAATAAAACTTATATAAATTTAAGTTTAGTGCATTAATGCTCACGAGTTAAATATCCAGCTTCAATTTTATCTATTATAAATGAGTTTGTTGGATTATAAAATGGATTCATCCAATTTCAATTCGAATTGTTTATGAAAAATCATAAAGATCCGGATCAGATTCAAACATATATCCTTTATGGCAATAGAAGAATCGGTGGGTAAAGTACTATCTTATGAAGGACGTAAAGATGAAATATCCTGACAAACAATAAATTAAATCCAATTAATAATTAGAATTTATTCATTTAATCATATATTTATTATATTTAATATATCATTCGTTTGTTTTCTTTATAATGCCAACTATTATTAAATATTTAAAAAGTAAATATTAAATGTATAAAAAATAATAATTGATAAATATAAATTACATAATTTATTCATATTTTTTAACATTTACAATATACAACATATTATTTGGTTTAAAACGTATGAAAATTTTAACAGATTGATTGTAATATGTTACAATTTTCCTTCAAATAAAATCTTGTAATTCTAATGTTATCTTTATAATAAATTATTTAAAAATTATTTGAAAACTTTAGCTAGTTCTCAATCTAATTTTATATATTGATAGTTAGAAGCAGATAAAATGCGATAAATTAAAATCCTGTAATTTCAGTTATATTTTGGAGATTAACGTTATCCCAAAAAATCTATTCCTAATTTAACTGACGTGTTTAATATTTTTCTTTCCTAGAATATCTTTATAATCAATAAAATGTTACCAAATTTTGTATTGATTGTATGATTGATTGATATTTCTACAAGATATATTTTCGAAAATATTGCACCTGTTATAAAACATTGTTCTCCCTTCTGTTGCCTTTTGAACATTACAATTTTATATTTTAGTTTTTTTATTATTTAAAAGTTGAGCAACGACATTCAACAAATCTAATTGACTTCGTAAAATATTTAGTGTTAATTTACGGTGGAAAATATTTCAAATATTACATTTATTTATTACTCAACTTGATTTGCTAATTATTAAAAGAATTTATAAATAAATTTGTGTTATTAAAAATATTAAATTGCATAAAATATATACGTAATATAATACGTAAATAATCATTTAATCCAAAAATTATTTACATATTTTTAGAGGGAAAAATATCGAATAAAATATAATTTACCTGTATTATAATAGATATGAGATAAGGGGAAAATCCAAATAAAAATGTAAATACAATAGTAAAATTGAAATACTGTATATGAAGCACTTTAATAGTTTATAAGAAAATCCAAAGTAGGTCGGCAATAGATTATCTTATAAGCAAATTAATTATTTGTTTGGGGCCTTGGAATTATTTATATGATTATTATTTTAGATTATTTATATGGCACTACAGAAAAATAATTGTATCTTAAATTCTAGTTATAAATATTAAATGGAATATAAAGAGATCCCAAAATATTTGGCACTTGGAATTTCTAGGCATGTCGATTCATCATTCCTTAACAGAAGAAAAATACATACATATCAAATTTGTACTGTATTGTACTGTACATTAAGGATATCACTATTCAAACTTGCAAAATGCATAAAAAATTTACATGTAGTTAAATAAGTCAAATTACTAGACCGCAATATTTCGGGTCATTAACCTGTTAGTAATTTATTTGGAATTTTTATCCGATAAACTATACGTTTAACCATTATTAAATGATTATATATATATATATATATNGATTTAGAACAAAAATAGACATTTTTAAATAAAGTTTATTTGGAAGAATTTTAAAAATAAAACTTATATAAATTTAAGTTTAGTGCATTAATGCTCACGAGTTAAATATCCAGCTTCAATTTTATCTATTATAAATGAGTTTGTTGGATTATAAAATGGATTCATCCAATTTCAATTCGAATTGTTTATGAAAAATCATAAAGATCCGGATCAGATTCAAACATATATCCTTTATGGCAATAGAAGAATCGGTGGGTAAAGTACTATCTTATGAAGGACGTAAAGATGAAATATCCTGACAAACAATAAATTAAATCCAATTAATAATTAGAATTTATTCATTTAATCAGTAGTCCTAAATNAATTAGAATTTATTCATTTAATCATATATTTATTATATTTAATATATCATTCGTTTGTTTTCTTTATAATGCCAACTATTATTAAATATTTAAAAAGTAAATATTAAATGTATAAAAAATAATAATTGATAAATATAAATTACATAATTTATTCATATTTTTTAACATTTACAATATACAACATATTATTTGGTTTAAAACGTATGAAAATTTTAACAGATTGATTGTAATATGTTACAATTTTCCTTCAAATAAAATCTTGTAATTCTAATGTTATCTTTATAATAAATTATTTAAAAATTATTTGAAAACTTTAGCTAGTTCTCAATCTAATTTTATATATTGATAGTTAGAAGCAGATAAAATGCGATAAATTAAAATCCTGTAATTTCAGTTATATTTTGGAGATTAACGTTATCCCAAAAAATCTATTCCTAATTTAACTGACGTGTTTAATATTTTTCTTTCCTAGAATATCTTTATAATCAATAAAATGTTACCAAATTTTGTATTGATTGTATGATTGATTGATATTTCTACAAGATATATTTTCGAAAATATTGCACCTGTTATAAAACATTGTTCTCCCTTCTGTTGCCTTTTGAACATTACAATTTTATATTTTAGTTTTTTTATTATTTAAAAGTTGAGCAACGACATTCAACAAATCTAATTGACTTCGTAAAATATTTAGTGTTAATTTACGGTGGAAAATATTTCAAATATTACATTTATTTATTACTCAACTTGATTTGCTAATTATTAAAAGAATTTATAAATAAATTTGTGTTATTAAAAATATTAAATTGCATAAAATATATACGTAATATAATACGTAAATAATCATTTAATCCAAAAATTATTTACATATTTTTAGAGGGAAAAATATCGAATAAAATATAATTTACCTGTATTATAATAGATATGAGATAAGGGGAAAATCCAAATAAAAATGTAAATACAATAGTAAAATTGAAATACTGTATATGAAGCACTTTAATAGTTTATAAGAAAATCCAAAGTAGGTCGGCAATAGATTATCTTATAAGCAAATTAATTATTTGTTTGGGGCCTTGGAATTATTTATATGATTATTATTTTAGATTATTTATATGGCACTACAGAAAAATAATTGTATCTTAAATTCTAGTTATAAATATTAAATGGAATATAAAGAGATCCCAAAATATTTGGCACTTGGAATTTCTAGGCATGTCGATTCATCATTCCTTAACAGAAGAAAAATACATACATATCAAATTTGTACTGTATTGTACTGTACATTAAGGATATCACTATTCAAACTTGCAAAATGCATAAAAAATTTACATGTAGTTAAATAAGTCAAATTACTAGACCGCAATATTTCGGGTCATTAACCTGTTAGTAATTTATTTGGAATTTTTATCCGATAAACTATACGTTTAACCATTATTAAATGATTATATATATATATATATATATTTTATTTATTTATTTATTTATTTATTTATTTATAAACTTTTTTCTTATTGCATTTAGTCTTGATAAAGGAGATATTTTCATACAGAAATGTCATCGTCATATCCCAGATACATAAATATCTCTATGTGCAGTCTAGGTTAAAATACAAAATACATAGGCTAAATATAAAATATAATGTAATTGGGGTTATATATGTTTAAAAACTGTTCAGATTTCAAGTTAAATTACATATCTTTTCAGTAAAGATGCTCAACAAATTCTCATCATATCTAGTATAAAAAAAATATGACTTCTATTTATAGCGATTTGAATTTCGTAAAATATGTTAAGGTCTACATACGTTTTACGAGGCTTTCGTTCAAAATTGCTTTTGTTTTATTTCATAGCCAATTTATAAATTTTTATGATTTTCATCAAAATGGGCACGAAAAATGCATATTTATTTTATGTTTTTATAACTTTTTCTGTTTTCCTGTTTCTGTTTAACCTATAAATCGAAAAAATTTATCTGAAAAGATTTTACTAAAACAATATCACTTAATCTTTTTAAGATTTAATTCTAACCTAAAATTATTTTTATTTGTTATTTTAACCTCTTTAATGACAAAGTATCTTGTTGAAATAAATAAATATAAATGAAGTTTTTTGACAAGAAAATGTTTTTTGCATACACAAACATTAAGAATATTTATATCTAAAATTATTTTTTAATAAAAATAAATTTTTATATGCAACAAAAAATACAACATAGGCCTATTTATTTGGAATTCACATAATTCTCATATCAAGCTAATAATTAGTAATAAAAATTTAATTAAATTTTAATAAAAAATATTTAAAATTTAGTACGGTAAAAGGCTTTTTGATTAAGCTCGTTTCAATATAACTTTTTAAAAAGTTATTCTTAATTTATAATAATGTATTAATTTAGAGAATAATTAAGAATAACTTAGACAATTTTAAAATGAAATTTTTTAAGCAGGACCGGATTTAGGCATCGAGGCTCTAAGCTGAGCTCTGTGTGAGGCCCCTAACCAACCTTTTACAATTTTAAAAGTTAATCATAAAAAGAAAAGAATTAACATAAATATATTAATTACATACTACACAAAATAAATAATAATTTTGTTGGTTTGTAAAAAAATTTATTACAAAATTTGACTTTAATTTTCTTTTTTGTGGAAATTTTTGAGGCTCCTTGAAACTGGAGGCCCTAAGCTACAGCTTACATAGCTTACTCGTAAATCGGCCCTGTCTTTAATTTATTCTCAGCTGTTTCTGAAGTAAAATGTAAAATCATGTTTCTATAGTTTTCAAATCATTAATTTTTGTGGTTTTTTTAATAAAAGAAAGAGATAATCTTTTAGAAACGAATAATTTAAATAGAAAACAAAATAAAATCTAATATGTATTGATAAATTTTAAGACTACATTCAAATTTTATTTCATAACCTAATTAATAAATTATAATTGTAAATATATCGAAAACATGATTATTGTATAAACTTGAATGGAATTTTTATGGCATTCAGCTGTGATTTTTGTATAACCAATCACAAAATAATTCATATTTCCGATAATCACGCCTATTATTATTTTGTTTTCTGTTTCAACCAATCAGAGGTCGAATGCGCAACGTCTGCAAATCTTACCTTTTATTTTTTTTCTGAATATCGAGAATAAAAAATTTTATATTAGATCTTAAATAATTTAATAGATTTTTTCTATCCAACTTCAACCTTAAAGGATTGACATATAATTCCATATTATAGACCTATATTTAAATATATTTTATTAATATAATATTTCTATTTTTTGTCTCGTTACTTGAATTTTAACAATAAATTTTTTTTCATTCTTATGGACAATCTATATTAAAAAATCTATTAAAAAATGCATTTCTTTTTATGACAGATGTTTTAATTAATTGACAACATCTGGTTTGTATTAAATTATATGTCTCGCCTTATTTTTATTTCATTTAATATATTATATTTAGCTGACTTAATTATGAGAGTCTGTAATGAAGCGTTGTTGAGTGATGACAAAACTTTTAATTATTTCGAATTGCCTGAACTTTTTTTAAGTATTCGAATTATCAATTTAGGTTAATGGAGATTTAAAAATTTTATCTCTCGAAGTTTAAAAATAAATATAAGTTTAATCGGTTAATAATAAACCGCACATTTTATTGAGATATTTTACAAAAAGTGAACGTATGTATTTTAAATCTTTTATAACTTATATCAATTGAAGAGGGTTTCAGTTTGTCAGACTTAGTTTGAGTAAACGGCTAGAGCTAAAAGTATGGTTTAGGTATAAAATTAAAGTTCTTATCCTGTAGACGATGCCATTGAAGAGAGACTTCAGATAGATGCAACGGTTCAGGCGAGGTGAAGTGACAAAGATGAAATGTTAAGTCTATGGAACAAACATCTAAGTTTTAAAACTGTATTAATATTTAAAAATTTGCTCTTATTTAAAAGTTACCTTGTTTTATACATCATTGTCTGATTACAACTAGAATAATAACTTATTTATAATAAACAATAAATTAAATTTTAAACATTTAAATGAAATAGTTTATTAGCTTTTCTTGAAAAGTTCTTGACCTGGAAATTCTTGATTTTTAAATCAAGAATTCCGATCAATCTATCCCATGATATTTTCTATAATTAAATTAGTCTATAGTAATTTAAATATAGAAAATTAATGGGCTCTAAGCTGAGCTCTGTGTGAGGCCCCTAACCAACCTTTTACAATTTTAAAAGTTAATCATAAAAAGAAAAGAATTAACATAAATATATTAATTACATACTACACAAAATAAATAATAATTTTGTTGGTTTGTAAAAAAATTTATTACAAAATTTGACTTTAATTTTCTTTTTTGTGGAAATTTTTGAGGCTCCTTGAAACTGGAGGCCCTAAGCTACAGCTTACATAGCTTACTCGTAAATCGGCCCTGTCTTTAATTTATTCTCAGCTGTTTCTGAAGTAAAATGTAAAATCATGTTTCTATAGTTTTCAAATCATTAATTTTTGTGGTTTTTTTAATAAAAGAAAGAGATAATCTTTTAGAAACGAATAATTTAAATAGAAAACAAAATAAAATCTAATATGTATTGATAAATTTTAAGACTACATTCAAATTTTATTTCATAACCTAATTAATAAATTATAATTGTAAATATATCGAAAACATGATTATTGTATAAACTTGAATGGAATTTTTATGGCATTCAGCTGTGATTTTTGTATAACCAATCACAAAATAATTCATATTTCCGATAATCACGCCTATTATTATTTTGTTTTCTGTTTCAACCAATCAGAGGTCGAATGCGCAACGTCTGCAAATCTTACCTTTTATTTTTTTTCTGAATATCGAGAATAAAAAATTTTATATTAGATCTTAAATAATTTAATAGATTTTTTCTATCNATTTAGTCTATTTTATGCACATTCAACATTAGGCGAGTTGTTACGCAATATCCATGACTGAATGGCATTGAATTATAATTATTATTTCGTCGATATAAAATTATGATTTGTAAATAATATATAAATACTGGTAATTATATAAATTTCCTAATTAACAACCATAAAAAATTTCTTAAGGAAGCACGATTAAAACCTTATTTAAAACCTGCATAAAATCTGCATTTATATACAGATTTTATTAAGCGTTAAGGGGTTTTAAGCGTTTTAAGCAGTTAAATATAAATATTGTATACATAGATTTGTACTTTAAAATTATTAAGTCGATACTTCAGGAATTGTTTCTGCGATGACGAATAGTTTTACTAATATAGCCTATAGCTACCCCAGTTTATTGTTTTGAATTGCATGCAGACATCGAGTCGTCTTCACAAAATAATTTCTTCGTGGAAATGCATGGACTACATTCTAAATCAGGTCATTGTCCTTTCGGTTTTGAGAATGGTTACATCGTGGAAAAAAATCTATAATTATTATGTTATCAATTGGTTGTATGATTTGAAAGCAGCAAATCAACAGTTAAGCAGTAGAGACGTATTATTGATAGATAATCTACTCTATTCATTTATTGATGATAATTATTGATCGAAAAATAATAATAATAAACGAATGATGGACCTTTCAAAATTGCTAAGTTACAAGCGCACTGCCATTGGTAGAAATAATTTAAAATGCAATTTACATATTTTGAAAACCTCTTCAGGTTTTATTTTCTTACATTTATTTAAAATTTAAAAAGTCGTTTAAACTTTAATAACTGTATCTAGATTAAATTTCTGTCATCAACATTTTAATGGATACGAAGCTAAACTAGATCAGATGTGATCATTAAAAAACCAAGGGGAAAAAAATTTAAATTTGTAAACATGACTAAATATATCAGGTTTTCTTATATTTTATGTATCAAAATTATCACTAGATATGATGAATCACTTTATTAAAGCGTGCATTTGCTTCATACTGATCGTGGCCTAGACTACACTTGTGTGTAAACTTGCACGTAAATCTATCTCGTATTCTATCAGCAAAACAAGAAGCTTGGCCCAAAAAAGGAAATATAATCTATATACTATGTCCCCTTATTTCGTATCTTATAAATTTACATTCTCTTCTATACTTCAGTAATTTAGAATTCAGTGTTATAGCGATTTCTAAATTTGTAAATACCAAAATAACGTTCATAAAAATTTAAAAGGGGGTTATCAACTTGTTTTAGGATAGTTTTCTTTGAATTATGTCATATATATTATAAAAAAAGTCATGAAAAAGAAGGAATTAGCCTAATTAAACTTTTTATAAATGAATTAAGGAATTTCTGAGCTAAATTTAAAGTAAAACCCGTCCAAAATGAAAAAATTCGTAGGAACATGGGAATTTTCTGTGTTAAAAAAACCTGTTCAAAACGGAAACTTGACAAACCGGTAAAATATCCTGTACCGTACGAGTCCTGTTTACACAGGTTCTACTGCATTTAGAATAATTTTATTGAAATTTTTGAAATAAGTATTAAGCTAAATTAAGGCTTAAATTTCCTTTTAAAATAAATCTATATTAAACAATCCAAATTATTCATAAATTTATTTTAAATGTTCAAGTAATTATTACTCATATTAAACTTTGCCATAATTGAAAGCTCTGAGTGGATAAAGGGCCAAGTAGCATGAAAAATTCAATTAATAAGCATTTTATTTCTTAAGATTTAACTGTTTTTAATACAAAATAGTTATGTGAAAGGATTTTCGTGCCGTAGAATTTTTATCACGTTTCCAATTGCAGCCTCTGAATTAGTCGATCTATCTTATAATACAGTATCAGATGCCATATAAAAACTAGTTGTTCTTATAATATCTAGTGACATCAACAAGAAATTTTTCACACGAATAGAGAGAAGGGAAATACCTCGACCAGATTAAGAGAGTTTATTGAAAAATTAGAGTCATTAATAGACTGTCAAATGATTTCAGAGATTTGACATAGAATAATTACATTCACTTTGTGAAGAAAATTAACTTTTAAGCTTCGCTGGTTTCGTTTATTAATAATTATTTTTGGATTAGTTTCGGCACCGATTAGAATGTAAATAAAGCTGAATATCATTAATTATATTGTCGAAAGATAATTTAAAATAAAATCAAATCATTAAAACAATTATAATTATCGTCAAAATTAACTAAATTCACTAAGATTAAGAATTAGAAATTATTTACGGTTTAAACACGTTTAACGATAGTAATTAATTAAGTTTTAGTAATAATCACCAAATTTATTTAACGAATAATTTTAAAAATTAACGTAAATTAACTAAAAATATTTTATATAATTTTTAAAAATAAAGAACTTGAGACTTCACAGAAGTTAAGCGAAGGTTTAGAATGATTTAACACTTTTATAGAAGAATTATGTACAAATTTACCATAAAATATGCTTAATATTTAATTTACTTACTCTTTTATGCTTTCCTTTTAAAGAATAGAACCCTATAAAGTAGTCTCATCTATTATAAATTGATCAAATTGAGCTTTATACTTTGATTAACTGAGATTCTGTTGAATTTAAGATCAAGAAATTTTACTTTATAACTAAAAAAGTACAAAAATAATTCAATGAGATATTATAGAAACTTACTTAAAGAAAATCAAAGACTAATCTGATATTGCGTGCAGGGGAATTATTCTTAAATTTACGACTCCTGAAAGGAAAATAGGCCCCTAATATATTAATCCCTCAAGCGATTTTTTTGGGTACACCTAGAATAGGGACAAACGTTGATATCTTTTATAACAAAGACATAGAAATATCGATATTTTTATATATTTGATTTTAAATATAAAAATTTATTTTATAATTTATCGATCATTTCATAAATTAAATTAATATTTTATTACGTGTTTATAAATCAGAGTCGTTTGAGTAATAAAACTGAAGTTAATGTATAAATGATGTTTTTTATTATGCCTTTTATTAATTTTATAGCTTAATTAATTAACTGTTTATTGACACGTGAATGAAAATAACTGATAAACTATTGGAAAATATAATTTTTTCTTTGAAAAAAATGAAAAACTTTTAGTAAAATTACGTTAACTAATATCAGATTTATTTTAAAAATATATTATTAAAATTTGTTTTAAAACTTCGTTTTTTAATGTATTTTGTGGCCGATTGACACAATTATTTATACAAATAATTTCTAGCAATTATTAAAAAAATATTATCTCATAAACAACGTTATGAAAAATACATGTAAGATACAAAATAAATTATTATTGAACTATATGCTTAATAACAAACTCTCTAACAATATATAATAAATGTTTTTGCAATTAAAATTAATTTTAAAAAATCTAATTCATAAAAACACAATTTTTTTACATTTGAAGCCTTATACTTTAATTCAATAATCTCCAAGCCTTTTATAAAGCAAAAATTCTTTTCATTGCATTTAAGTGTTGAAGATTATTATCATGACAATGTAAGAACCACTATTTAATTTCAAAAATAAGTTAATTAACCATTTTAAAGCCAAACTTGCCTTGTTTAGTAGCCAACTGTGCTAAAATCAGTATAATTCTACGCTAATATTCACAGGTATAGCAGAGAACCAACACAAAATAAGTAAAGTTAACTGACTTTTGGGTCACCCTCATTGATAAAGATTCTAATAATGTTCGATATTTTTGTATGTAATGAAGAAAGTCGTTACTTTATTATAGAGGGTGGCCAAATAGTCTGTTAACCATTGCAAAGACCTGACTTTAATCTTATTTTATAATCATTTGTACTAATTATAGCTTAGAATTGTTTAAATTTGTGAAATTATTTGCTAATTTTGTAAAGGAAATGTACCAAACGAAGTTTGGAGTTTATATTCATAAGTAGCATGTATCTAGTACTGTACTATACTGTACTGAGTACAGTACAATACAGTAACGGTTAAGTAACTTTTGGACCAGCCTAATATTAATTTTTTTCTTATGTAAATATTCACAAAACATTTTTGTTTTAATCTAAAAATTATGTGAAAATAAAATTTATAAACTGTGTAAATAAAAACTTTATTTATGCTATTCACATTTTTCAGCTGTTAATAGAATAAATAATGCTTTATTTATAGTATTCACAGGTTTTCTATTATATTCTATATATTAAAAAATAATTTGTTTTTATAATTATACATTTAAGCAATTTTTAATTGGTTAAATAATAATTTACAGCTGCATAATTTTGAATTAATTTAAATGCAATTAATATTTTCCGGAATTTATTAATTATTCTATTGATTGACGGTTGATTTTTCCCTATTTTTCATGAGAATGGAATGTATTTTAATAACAAAGAAATATAATTTTTTACTATAAATATGAAAAAGTATATTTTATTTATTTCAATTTAATTTTTTAAATTAAAAATCTAGTTCTAGTATAAATTTAAATGGTTAAAAAAGGGTTCAAAACATTTTATAATATTTTAAAGTCATCAATCAGTCGATCGCGGAATATTTTTCTTTTACATCTTCGCATAATTTAAACAGGACGATTGAACTGAATATAAAAGGTTGAACAATATAATATTATTTTTTAATTTAAAAACATCAATAATATTATTTTAAAGTTTAATTTTAAATATTATTATTTTATTTATGTAAGAAAAATGACAATATATAAAAGTATAATTTACTTAAATTCTTATATAAAATACATATATATATTATTTTAATGAATTTCATATTTTTATTTTTATTTTTCAGAAAATTTCATTTTATCCAACTACAAAGGCGTATCAAGGACGAATTATTTTTATTATTTTATCTGATGGTTGGCTGCTCGTTAAAATTTTACGAACGTTTTATGAGTTTTGTTAAAAATAAATATTAAAAAAATGATAAAAAATTAAATATTTTCATTTATTAAATCTTGCATTTAATATAATTTAGAAAGTTAAACAAAAACATTCAATTAATTACAATCAAATCTCGATTTAGCGCCACCGTTTTTTCTCCCTGAAACTGGCACTAAATCGAGTTCCAGATGCGAAGAAACGGTGACACTAAATCGAGGGTGGCCTTAAATACCGAAATATCTCAAATAGTAAGAATTATATATATGTTTCGATTGGAAAATTGCATGGTTTGGTGAAAAAATCAAAACAAGTATAAGTTGGCTCTTTACGAGGACACGTTATATCAAAGTATTATATACAATAATGGCATCTACACACGGTTTTGAGTTTAAAAATCACTTAACTTGGTGGTAACAATGTCATTTGCAGTACAAAATTACTGAAAGTCTCTATTTAGTTTCTATGAGAAAGATCCGTTTACAGATATTCGTTGGCGCTTTATGAAGGTGGGGTTATTTTGGAAATACGGTACATAAAGGTTAGACTGTATATTTTATATTGTTATATAATATGTTTATATAATTCTCAATATTTTTAATTTTTGTACTTTATTTGGTGTTTAATTAATGTTCTCCCCCTTTTATGTTAAAGCACTGGCATCGATAGTCCTACAGGACTTACCGTATATTTATAATAAATAAATAAATGTAATTATTATGTAACATTTTCTAAAAAAATTAACAATTTAAATTTAATTTCTAAGAATTTTTTGCTTATAAATAAAATGAATTATTATGCAACTTTGTTTTTATTGTAAAAATCCTATTATTATTTCAATAAATAATTTTATAATCAAATCATTTATTAGCGTATTTAGGAATTAATCTTGTTACGAGGAAACTCTAAATAGAGTCACAACAAACATAAAGAAATCTATAAATTAAAATTTTATAAAAATATATAAAAACTTTCACTATTATATAAAAGGTAACTATCAATTGCCAAACAGACCATATCATTGGTTTCTTCGCTAATCTTCTTGAAGGGTAGAATATTCGATGAAGAAATTATATAGTCCTGCTATCACAATAGGATTCAAATCCGTCCATAGGATCCATTGAAATAGGGCCTTGTAAAATATCTCCTTCAATTTACAGTATGAGAATGTAGAAATTCCAAATCTGTATTCTAAGCTTTTCACTGCTCACACATGAACAAATCATTCTTGATATAATTTACACAAACTATGTTTAATATCCAAATAATGCCTACACACTAAAACGTAAAAACAATTTAAGAGGTTTCACATGCAATTAAGATTAATCTTGTGTGGAATTTGGAAATTAATAAAACTGCTTGATGGAGGACAATTTAAATTATTTACATACCATGGATGATATTTTGAATTTGATAATCTATTTCTTTCTTGGTCCAATTTACACTATTAAACATGTTTTCTACTAAAATAGTAAATGCAAAATTCCATTCATCCTCCGAAAGGTCAAGAAAGGCTCTAGCCCTAATCTATTTGTGTCATGACCCATAGCATAGGAACTGTTCTGTCCAGACAATATAATTTCCTTATATAAATTAATTAAATTTTTTCAAGGTGGTTTAACCAATCGATTCCTCACACTGGAAGAGAATAGCACATTGAGTTTAATATGGTTTAATACAATTGAGGATAACAACTGGAATTGACTTTTTACTGTGTTGATTTTCATTTAAATAATACTATAATTATTGTAATTTTTTTCAATAAAAATATATAATTAAGCTTAAACTGTATAAAATTCTTATATTTAAAATATATAAAAATTTTATTTATTATTAAAGTAATATAAGTTTAAGGCTGTTTGAAAGAGTGTGTAATGGAAGAATTAAGCAATAAGAACACGTATCAAATTAAGTTAAGAAGTCTTGAAGTATTATTAACTGTGGAATTAATTAAGACTTTATTACTGATTGCGGGAATCGAATTAAATCCCGGACCTTTCCCTCGTTCTCCTCCTCAGTCAAGCCAATCATTTATGCAAAGAAGGGGGCGAGGAAGACAACCGTAAGGAATTGCCAAGGATGTGAGGAAAATAACAAACTGGAGGAAATTTTGGGAGTAGAATATCTATCGGAAGATACTATTGGATCCAAGAGAGGTTCTACGATTAGAGACTTTTTCGAGCCGGAAGTACAACGTGGCAACGAATCCAATTATACACTAAAATCGATTTACAAACTAATTCAAGAAAAGTTTGCCCTTTTAAATCTGGAAATTCAAACAATAAAATCAGAAATCAACACTATGAAAGAAGAGATGGAAAAAATTGGTCAGACGATTCACACATTAGAAGAAAGGGTCAAATCTAATAACTTAAAAGGTATGTTCGAATTTGAAATTGATAAAATGACTACAGGAAAAAATATAGTTATTTTTAATTACTCATTTAAAACGTTGGATTTCGTAGAAGAGATTAAAAAATTTATTAAGAAGATCTAGAACTTAACAATATAGAAATTGAGGGACTTGTACAATTAAAAAATAATAAGAATAATCGAACAATAAAAGTTATGAAGCTAGAAATTTAATCCTGAAAAAATTCTGGTCAGTGAGACCGAAAAAAATAATTATAACATCGAACTTATGCTTAAGATCAAGAATTAGAAGAAAACAGATACTAAATATGATTAAGTTTGGAAATCAGATAATATAATTTTAAAATTAGCAACAAAATAGAAAAAAAAATTTAAATATAAAATAAATTTTAATTTAAAGCGTTAAAATTTTATTTCCTTATAATTTAATAAATAATATACATCATTGTGTAATTTGTATACATGCGAAATACCAGTTTGCGAAGGAACTTTTTGGATTATATTCAAAATTTTATTGCTATTTTCATAATAATAAACATCAGAATAATTTGAAAATGTGTTAAATCCCTTTGTTTTCCTTTCCAGAATTTATTTTTCCTCCATAAAACTTTAAAATACATAATTAATTTTGTATTTTATTACTAAAAATTAATTAATTTCTGGCGCCTATTCAGATATTTTCTTAAAATTAAATCTGTTTGTATTTGATAATATAAATTTTAAAAATAATTTTACTGTTTTATTTAAATAAAAATTGTTGTTATATTTGCAAAAGTGACATAATTTACTTTACAAATTTTACGAATTTAAATTCTGTTTATATCGAAGATAAAAATTAAAAATATAAGAAATAAGGATAAAAATTACAAGAATAAAGTAAGTAGTGTACTTTTATTTGTATTATGTCTTAAATAATAAAAGATTCAATTAAAAATTATGCGGATCTTTTAGAAATTTTTTAGAAAAATACAAGAATTTCTATCTTTTAATTGTAAAATATAATTTTTTTTAATTAGTAAACACAATATATTATTTTTAAAGGCAATAGAAGAAAATTGCAAAAATGCCTTCCCTTCTCGAGAAATTCTTTTATAGAATCTACACGTAAGCATTCTTATATCAAAATTTTAATTTAATTTTTACTTTAAATGTTACAAGAAAATATTGGAATAAACACAGAAATTCTTTATCTTTCGTCCATACCACACCTCGACTAACATTTAAAAATATATATATAATTGTCCTCCTGGCTACTTTACTAGCTTTTATTATTAAAACTTTAAATTGTATGTGTTTTTTAATGTAATTTTATATAATTATAACAGGAATTATCGTCAATATCTACCTCTTTTTTCTTTCTTTGAAAACTTTTATAATAGTTAACAGAAAGCCACAAAAATCATTTAATTATAATAAAAACTTAAATTAAAATTAATTAGTAAATTGACTAATTAATTCAATGCGTTGTTTAAACTCATTTTACGATTTATATTTCCAAATACAACTGAAACACAAAAACAAAACACGGTTAACCGACTTTTGAACCGGCTTCTTACAAAATTCAAGTTAATACTTTTCTCTAAATACGTTATTTTTAATATTTTCTACTATTCTCGCTCCACTTAAACATCATATAAAATAATTTATTAACATTTATCAATCCTGGTATTGTTATATCACAAACCTACTTATTTTCTGCTAATTAATACTTAGCGTGTGACTTGATATAATTAAATATTCATGAATAACTACTAATGAAAGCCTCTGGCATAATGTGTTTCTTATAATTTTAAACATGTATGGTCTATTGTTATACACAATCTATGGATACGTGAGAAGATAGGAGAAGCTATGAGAAAAGCATATAAATATATTGTTTGTTCGACCTTTTTTTCAGAAAATTCGTAATTAAAATGGATGTATAATTTAAATGGAACCTTTAGCATAATTAGAAATGTTTATTTAGTAAATGAAAATGTATAAATATTATTATTTTCGATTTAGAAATTATTGGTCAACTTACAAATTTAAACAACATTTAACAGAATTGCTTCTTTATTATATATTAATTTTTAAGAATATTCATAAATCAGTCGATTTTTAATGTTTTTTTTTAAAATATAAATTTAAACATTTTAATTATTTACCATTCCGATTTAATATGATAAAATAATATAACGTACATTTATAATAATTTATAAATAAATAATAAAAATATTTTGATCATGGCGATCCCAAATGTGATTAAGAAGAAACTTTGTATATTGAAGCATGCAAATTTTAATTTTTGGTTTTTGATTTTTATTATAAATCAATTTTGTTAAAAAAAAACCAATTAAAACCATTTTTAAAAGTGTAATTATGTTAATGAAGAAGGTAACATCTGGCTAAGGAAATAATAAGAATGTTACACATTATTAATTTTTAACATTCATACACTCGAAAATTACTTACAATAGACTTTACAGTAAGCAATTTTTCATATAATCACCAAAAAAAATACACTAAACAGATAAATGAACAAGGCTTTTTATACAAACTTTCCATTAATTTGGTTTTAAATTAAAAAAATTTGCAATATCCTGATTCAAGTGCTGCATTTTAGCCTTAATAAAAATAATACGTTAGGAATTTCTGAGCTAAATTTAAAGTAAAAAAATTACGTCATGTATTTAACACTTATTTAAAATCGTTTTACTTTAAAAAGTTTAAAATTTATAATAAAAATCTTAAAACTGAACAATGCTTGACTTACAGCAATCTATAACAATAACTGCGTATAAAACACCAAATTTAAGTTGTTAAAAAGCATATAAAATAAAAATTATCATATAATCCTGTATACAAAATAGAATTAACAAAGTTTAAGATGTAAATTTATCATAAGATCGAGCTGGCACTTATAATTTATAGAAGAATTCTACAGAGAAAAGATTTTTATTAAGAAATTATCATAATACTTTATATATTATAAAGTTTAATTAATATTATTAAGAGATAATAGAGAAATTTAATACAAATATTATCCAGAAAATTATCTAATCTGTAAAAATTGAACTTAAGTAAGGTAGTGAAAAATTTTCTTATCGTGCATATCATTTTTACCCGAAGGAGTTTGTTGTAAAAAAGTGCTCAGCATACCACACCTCGGGTGATGTAATTAGAAACAAATTGAACCACGTTTCGGAAAGATGACTTTTCCTTACGTCCTCTCACCTATTCCATCAAATGTTTGACAGTTCTGAACTTATTATCTTTTCTCAAAAAATCACCCAGATGTAACTCCTTCGGGGTTCATCTATTATCACAGTATCATCTGAGAAATTTTTTTTAATATAAAATTCGTTGAATACGAAAAAATTTTCTTCAATTTTTTTACCATTTACTTAAAAAAAATATTATTTTTTCCCTCTCCAGTCTGTCCTCTTCTTCCAATACAGTATCTTTATTGATATATTAAATTTTCTTTTAATTTTTAAAGAAATTTTACATGTAAAGCTTACAAATTAATATAATTCTGTGATTTTCATTGAAAGATTTAAATGGTATAACTTTTTAATTAATTAGATTTACTTAAATATTGTAAAAACATTATTTTATTTATGCAACTTTTAGTTTTATGAATTGAATTAACAAAAAACGTAATTATGTAAATAATAAATTTCCACTTTTTTCAATTAAAATAATTAAAATTTCTATTTAAATTTGATGTATTATCAAATTAAAACGTCTCTTAAAAATTCGCATTGATGTTATTTCCTGTTATAACTCAATTTGCTTCTTATTGAAAAGGAAAAATAATAAAACAAATTAATATTAATTTAAGTTACAAATTATACAATTCATATAACATTTATCTATGAAATATTACGTGACTCCTTAATGAAGTTGAGTGTTATATAATAAGTTAGTCGTTACTTTCTTGCTTATAAGAACAAAATTAATAAGTTTTTAAACTAAAAATCTAGAATTTAAATGTGAAAATGCAATTAATAAACCTTGATTTACTGGAATAAATGAATAGTCAAAATATGCGAATGAGCTGAATAAGATTTGAATTTCCACTGTACAAAACAAAACTTGGCAGTAAACATAATATAGATTTCCTTAATTTTGATTTAAAACTAAGTGAAGCAATAAAATGTTACGTAATTTAACGTATAATAAATAACTATTGTATCTTTCGTAAAAAGGTTGTATTAAACAATAAATACAAAAAATGTGCACTTATTAAGGTAAGTTGTGAGGTATGTTGAAACCTTCCTTAGTTGGATTGGAGAGTATACAACAAAAATTACAATTTCCCAATAATTAAAAAAAAATTAAATTATTTTATGATTTAAAATTATAGTAAAACTGTCTAAACCGGACCTTCTACAAAACTGAAACCTGTCAGAACAAAAAAAGCATATCTTAGAATGAAACGACTTTCTACGTAAAGTATTATTTTAAACCGGAAACCTGTCTAACGCGGAAACGGAAGAGTTTTGAGGAATAGTTGCTTAACATCACCTGAGTAAACCGGAATTTTCAAATCATAATTAATCCTATAACTTGTTTGCACGATCGACTTCTTGGTGATGAAATTTATAGTCTGTCGTAGAAGGGCGTTTCAGAGTTTGGGAGATGCGCCAGCTATTAATATCTTTATAATATACTAAAAACAGCTTTAAAAATTGTTTAAAGAATAACATTTGAGAAATTATATAAATGTTCCCTCATAATAACGGAATGAAAAAATTTATAACAAATGTTTGAAGCCTGACAATAAGGGCCTCTTGCCACATATGAGAAGGCCTACGCTCCTGTCTAGTTATAATTTCTAAGCTCTAATTTCTTGAGACTCAACACAATTAATATATTTTTTAAAAGTCTGGATCATGTTTTAATATTCGCATTTTTTTAAACTAAAAGATTTATATAAAGAATATGCCAAATTTATATATATTCAACATAAAAATATATAAATAAAATTTCTGTATAAAAAGTTCAAACTCATTTTATTATTTTAAAAATTAAACATTTAAATAAAATTTTTGATTTGTGTTTGCAACAATATGAAGTGCACGTTGAATTCAATTCAATTAAATTTAGATAATCTCTGTTTGATCAGCTGGCATCAGGCGATTCTGTGTGATGTTTGAGCAAAATTCACATTTCGTATCGAAATATTTTAATATTTTTTCAAATATTCTACATGTAAAATCTTCCTGGATTTTAGAATATGCACATTTATTGCTATGAAACGTATTCAAAAGGTCGAATTTTTTTGCAAACAAAAATTTCGATTGTATTTTTTCCTTAAAATAAATTAGTGCCGAAATTTTTCTGGGGGAAAAATATATTATAGGGATGTTTACCGAAAGCATATCATAAAAAATATATGCATAAAATATCATAAAGAAATAGGAATTTCATGAGAGTAATTTCAAAAAATAAATAACAAGTGAAAGGTGTAGTTTGTTTAAAATATAAAATACGGCAGATTTTATTATGAATTTATATTTTAAAATTAATAAATAAATTATTAAGTATATAAAGATTAAAGTTTTAAAATTCTAATAAACAAATTTTCCTTCTTATGTTCACTTCAGACGAGGAAAGAGTGCAAAATTTATAAAATATGTNATTAATCAAGAGTTATAAAAAATTTTATTAAATTTAAATTACGTAATTGTATTTAAGTAATTATAAATATAAGTGAAGATCTGTATAATTTAACAATCGAAAACTTTTAAAATTATATACAGAGAGAAGTACGAATGAAGGAGTAGAGTACAGAGACAAAAAACAAAGCCACACATAAGGCAAATTTTAATAAATTTATAAATAAATTATTCAGATTAATATTTATATATTATTATTTAAGAAACGTAAGAATCATAGATCTTCTATAAATTTTGATGCTGTGATAGGAACATTATGGGTCTTCGTAGTGGACCCTTAAAAATCCAGGCCTCAGACATATGTTCTTTCTGTCCTCTTTAAGGGTGCGGTGACCATGTGACAAACATTACTCATATATGTGTCTTTATTTTTTATTTCTTGAGTAAATATATGGTTTATATATTAAACTTTATCTTTCCAACGATATTTATTTATTAATGACTCAATTATTCAATAATTTTATGTAAACAAAACACGATTAAATTAAATTTACTCAGTACAAAATTAACGAAAGACTAAAGAAGCAATATTTTGATACATTGTGAAAAACGTGGGTTTAGTCACATTCTAGTCTTTGGTTCGGTTCCATTCAGAGTATAAAGGACCCGAATTTATACTCTGGTAGCATAACTAAGCTCTATTTTTACTGATATTTATTTTTTAAAACTTTAAATTTAAATTAAATTTATTTTATTGTTGTAAATATTTTTATTGTTTATGGAAAAATATTTTACTTGCATGACTTCATTTTATTTCGTTTAGGATAAGCACAAAGGATATTTTCCTTAAGAGATAAGCTTATCATTTATTGGGTTATACAATTAACATTGACATTTATAAGTAATGACGTGATAGATAATCTTAATGTTAGTACGAACTGAAAAAAAATGCAAATTAATATAAATTTATGGCTAAAAATTGAAGAATTAAATTAAATTTAAACCAATTCTAAAGGATAAAGACGTTCTTAATGCATTCAAGAACAATCCAAATTATATTTATAAGGATTGACTGGATAATTTAAATTTTAAAGTTGTAATAAAAAAAACCTTTAAAAATTTAAGTTGAAATATCAATTTATTAAGATATATATATCTTTTTTACTTTAAATAATAATTTATTTTATTTAAGTCGAGCCACTATTCAAACACTTGATAAAATTTTTGTTTAAAATTTATATAGAAATAATTAGAACAAAAAATAATTTTAAAGGACGAATAATATTTAAAAAATTATATTTTAATGAAGAATTAAATCCTATTCATTATTCTTTATTTATATATTTAAATATTAATTAAAGTTTTAAATTATGTTTTTAAATCTTGTCTATTTTATTTAGAATCTATAATTGCTGTAATTCTTAAAAATAAAGAAACTCATTGGAAATTTAGGACACTTAGGGCCTCATGTATGATAAGATGTTATTTGGCCAGGTGTCCCAAATTCTTATTCGGTTTTAAAATTATTCGTTCTGCATTCGCTAATAGCAATTAATTGATGATTTGTACCCATTAAACTTAAATACTTCCACTTTATTTCCGTATTAATTGTTGTGTTAAACATATAAATTATATGGCATTAACCTTAAATCATTATAATTGTTGTAGAAGAATTACTTTAAAAAAGGGAACAGAAGTTCTTGTTCTTAAATAGACTAAATACAATTGAAGCAAAATGTTTATTTTATTTTATTTATTTTTTAAATTTATTTTCTACATGCAGACTAATTGGTTAAGTATATGTTATTCTGTATATAGGCCTACGTAGCTCTATATTTTATATAATTTTGATTTTTTAAATCTTCTCTTTAAAATTCTAGGAAGAGAAATTGTCCATTTTGTGGATATTTATGTATGTAAATGGACATAAAAAGTAAAATTTAAATTATACAAAAGCTGCTTTACAGTATTTACTGCAAAATACTTTGTATGTATAATTTTAAGAAATCGATTGTCATTCATCGCATACATTTACTTTAATTAGCATTAATAATTAAGGTAATTTATGTCTTAATTTAATTTCTCAATGAATTTAAATATAATTAAATTTGATTTTTTTCAATTAAGTCAATTATTTAAATAATAATTTTAAATAAATTATTTTAAAATTCATTAGAATAACTACAGAATAAGTGATTAAAACATAATTTGATTAGACTAAAATATCTCGGGACATTCCATGTTTATGTATTTAAAAATTATTGTTAATTTGCCGTTTATCTAATGTAATTAACGATTTTATTCAACCAGTTTAATTAGTAATTCCTATTCCTTTATATTTTCTATCAACAAATTCATAAAATTAAATAAAATTTTCAAAATTATAGATATAAATTATGAGTATTTTATCATCAAATCCATTCTAAATTATATTAAAATATTATTTAAAACTTTTAAAAAATTATTATGATTGTTAATGATAAATTATAAGATTATTTTTTTCATTACAATTAATTTATTTGTTAAAGATCTTAAGAATTTATTGCAATTTTTAATTTAAATTTATTTTAAATTTAACATTAATTAGTTTATTTATTGTATAATTTATACTTAATTTAAACCGAGTGTGATTAGTGTCTTAATTATCATAAATATTCATTTCCTTTATATTAAAGAATACATGAAACTTAAACTTTATTTAAACTATAACTTTTAAAAAATAAATATAATTATTTATTTTAATTATAAG
>NW_019385905.1:17218-88881 GCF_000671375.1 Centruroides sculpturatus | reverse complement strand
TTAATTATAATAATAATAAAGTATATTTTTGTAATGTAGATAATTGTTTTCTATAAAAATCAAAGGGATATTTATACTATATTAATATAAAGAATTTATTTTCTGTTTAATTTTTTATATAAAATTTATTTAATTCTGCAGATATTAATAAAAATAATTAATTTTATATTTATATGGCTCAAAATAATTAAAAATTTAATAAATATTCTCGAGTGTATGAAATTATCTTTCTAGATATTAAATAATTATTTTAATAAGATTATATATTTTTAAAGAAATATTTTAAATATAATTAACGTGTCTTTAATCCTAATACAATAATTAAGTAAGAAAATATAATAAAATAATTATTTTTCTTTTCTTAGCTGTGATATCTACATACAGAGATATTGATACATGGTATGAAAACTGTACGTCATAATATCCAGAAAAACAAAACTTTTAAGAAAAATTGCATATAATACACACAAACACAAATTAAACAATAAATACATAAAGTAATTATTATTATTTATCAGCCATACTCGAGTTGACTGTCACATCATCAAACAAGTTTTCTGCTGGAATTTTATGTAGAACGTTTAAAAAAAGTATGAAAAAGTATGAAATGGAGAATATTATATAATGTCTATATGAAAAATATAAGGCAAAAAGTGATAAGTAAAGCTTACCACCTGCCAGTTGAAGATGGCGACAAAGGTGTTATTTGCATAGTCATCAGTCTAAAGCCAGAGGCTAATGTGTCACCACCCACCAGAAAAATATCATTTATCAACGTCATATATCAATGTCGAACAGCTACATCATAAAAGAGCATTACACATATCGGTGGCTATACTTTTGTCAATATACATTTCGTGTTCTAAGCTTAGATAACCAACGATCTTTGGTTTTTCTTGTCTCGAAAACATTTTCGCCACGCCTAATTTCTTACCTTTTTCCCCCTCTCTGTATTTTGGACTTTTTTCGTGTCTCTAGTCTATGTCCTCCGGCTGACTTGGAACCTAATGATGGTTGAATTGCTAATGAGAAACACTGTCATAAAATGATGGATCGTTTGCTTCTTATGAGGGCACTTGTGACAATGTGTTGTGTTTTTTTCATATATATAGCCTATATAAAGAAGTTACTTCACCATTTTGCATTTCACTTTATTTATTTTCGAATTTTAGTTATTTTTTAAATAATAACTAACTTATAATAAATGATAAAAATTCAATTTAAAAGAATATATACTAATTTATAATGTAAACTACTGTGTTAATGTTTAAATTAAACGTGTTTAATAAACTATAATTAATTTTTAAAATATTTTAAAAGTTATTTACACTTTATAAATCATAATTAAAATATTGCAAATTAAAAATTGTTTAAAGGGAATTTTTAACATTAAAAATGGGTTAATTTTATTATTAGACATTTAAAAATTTCTTTTAAGAAGAAAATTTATTCATTTTTTTTGTTTTCGGTTAAAAGTATGAAATTAAATTAATAAATTAAAAATGTAGGTAACTTTTTTAAGTATATAACTCTAATGTGATTGATGGTTACCTAAAAATTCTCAAAAAATATAAAAAAATATTTTACTAAATTTAAACTACTGAAAAGGTCAAACCGAATTAATTTTTATATTAAAGCTTGTTTTATGAATATAAACTCGACATTCTTAAAATTTAAATACGTTTTAATGATTTAAAAGTACTTGGTTAATTACGTTTTATTTTATCTTTGTTTAAATTGTAATATTTTTAACGATCGAATAAAGGTAAAATTTAATTTATTTAAAACTGATAAATCTTTAATTTAGAATTTATTATTAAAATATTTAATAATTAAGGTAAATTAAATACATTCGATATTTGTTAAGGTGACAAACTTAAAATAATTAAAAATATTAACATTAAATTTTACAAAAATATTTTTTTATATTCATGAAGCTGAGTTTATAACCAAATCATTTTATTTTATTATGCGTTAATTCATTTTAAAGAAGAGATGTCTAACAAGTGTATCAAATGTATAACAATTAAACTGCGAGTCATACAAGAATAAAAGCAAAAATACAGCGTAAAAGTTTATTTAAATTTATAAAATATTTAAAATATACAAAAGCCACGGAGATATAATCTTAAAATTGTATTGAAAAGATCATTTTAGAGAAATAATTACAGTTAAGTAAAATGCATTTGATACGATAACATTAGATATCTATCTGTCTATTATAGAAACAAATATCAAATATATTGTTATCCTNCTATAACACTGTTGATTATTCCGTTTTATATGAATTCCATGTTGTACGAGTCACTTAGATTTTACAAATACGTGAGCCGTTCACAGCCTGGTACACGTATTTGTAAAATCTAAGTGACTCGTATAACATAGAATTCATATAAAACGGAATTATCAACAGTGTTATAGGGAGGTCGACTTGTATTTGTTGGCATTTGTTGTATTTAAAGGGAAAACATGTCTTTAAAACGTTTATTGATTTAAAATATTTAAAATAGTTAAGATTATAATTTTAAAATAATATAAATTAGACCTTATGTATGTTATCAGTATGGAAGCAACAGTTGTCCTTAGGTACTGTACTGTACTGTACAATACATCCAAATTCGTTTGCATTTAAAATATTTATAAATGAAAGCATTGTGTATTTCATAAGGAATTTTTCTGAAAGATTCGCTAAATTTCATGACAATATCCATTCTATTGACAGCTTACACATCGAATGGCAGATTTCTTTAAAATATCAAAGATAATTTCTCTTATGGAATTTTTTATTTAGATTTTATAAACAAAACAAGCTGCACATTTCGCTTATCGATTGAATATGTAACTATTGAGACGAGATTAACATTACAATTAGATAAATTTCTTTCTGTGACTGATACGTCAAAGTCTCAACAATTATTACAATTATTATTATTATTGATTTTTTACTTTTAACCAATCAATGAAACGAATACGCTTTGACTACAAGTGCTCCTGGCACTTTTATTTTATAGTAACTATAAATTATAGCTTAGTTACTACCTCCAAATGAAGGTTGAATGTATATTTATTCTTATATATTTAGTTATTACTGTTCAAGCCATTTTATAAAAGGAAAGAATGTTGTTCTAAGTTCAGTTTACATTTCACATTCGCAAGTGTGCCTAAAACAATAAATGGTTAACTAACTTTTGGGTCATCATTTATATTAAAATAATTAATCGTTAAACATGTATTTCATGCTATCTTATATAACTCTATCCTGCAAAGGATAGCAAATTAATAAAGTATTTTGTTTGTTGCACTGTATATTGTTTCGGTACTACCCATCTTTTAATTATTTAACAAGGCGCAATTACCTTGCAGATTTAAACCTAAAGATCTTAAAATTTCGTAGTTTTTCTTATTTAAAAATATAAAAAATATTTTAAAATATAGGCTATGTGATAAACGTTGCATTAAACATTAAACGCTTCTATTTAATGTAATTTTTTATCATATATTATGTTTATAAATCGCCTCTAAACTTACTTTAGAGATGATTTTTCAACAACAACAACAACAGACAAAATGTAGTGTAAGTTGTTTAATGATCACGATCACTTTCCCACCCAACTATACGAGTTTCTTACATTTTTTTACTCTTACATTTCAAAAAAGTCGGGATCATTTATATTATCGACGAAAAGTAAAATAATTCTAGTTAAAATATGCCCCGAAGTGTTAAATAAAAAATAATAAAATTTACGAATAGTCAAAAAATTAAAATATAGGTCTATATCAAGAGGATATATATACACACACGCTCTTAAATACAATTAGATGAGACAGTGAAGCGTGAAGGTGTTGCAGGTGTCAGATATAGTTTAGTGCCTTTGGCTGAGTTTTTAAATTTATTTCTTTCCGTAAAATGATATTTAATTAGGATTAAATGACATTAATTGAGATTATTTTCTTTTTCTAAATA
Organism: Centruroides sculpturatus; assembly: GCF_000671375.1. Classification (NCBI taxonomy): domain Eukaryota; kingdom Metazoa; phylum Arthropoda; class Arachnida; order Scorpiones; family Buthidae; genus Centruroides; species Centruroides sculpturatus. The sequence goes on along the minus strand of NW_019385905.1, from coordinate 84,917 downwards.
TGTATTTCTGTTCTCACTTTTGTTTTTTCGTTGCGGTTGATTTTCGACAGATTTTTTCCTCCTCCTTTAATTAATGCTAAAAGTTTAAAAACAATTTACGATTTAACTGGGAAAAATTATTATTTGAATACTAATTGGTCTAAATGACAGGAAATTTCGAATTTCGATTATTATAAAACCTATATAAGGCCTAGGTTAATATATAATTTTGGTTTTGATTTTAGTTTTTTTTAATAATTACTTGTATTGGGGGGGCGTGACTTGACCGTGAGCGCTGCTGGTGACTTTGTTTCTACACCTCGACGTAAATCTAGAATTTAGTGTATTTTTTCAATTTTATTATCTGAATTAACCAAAAGTGTTTAATACTAATAAGAAATAACCAAGTTCGAGGAAAATTAATAATTAATAAGTATGCAACGTTCACCAAAAAAACGTGGTAGACCGCCAACTAATAGAAGCAAACCGGAAAGCAAAAAGACGCAACCAGGTACATCTAATTTCAAGCTTATAACGGACTACAACTTATCAATGGATAAAGAATTACAGGAATCGTCTACGGCAAACAATGGTTCACATACGGATATATCTAAACAAAATCTACAAAGCTTTTCAGGTGAGTCCAATGTAATTAATTCATCTACTCCAATAAGCTCGAATGACACTTTAACAGCAGATCTATGGAATAGGATATCTGAATTGATTAATACTTCTAATGATAAACTATCTGCACAAATGGAATATATAAAAGAAGAACTGAATTTAATTCATGGTACTATACGGGAAAATAAAATTCAATTTGAAAAAATGGAAAGTTCAATAGATAATCTAAAAATTCAAATTGACAATTTAAAATCTGAAAAGGAACTGATACAGTATAAAATGGATACTCTAATTAATGACTGTCATTATAATAATATAGTATTATACAACTATCCTTCGTCAAAAAGCACTTCCAAACCAGAAATTCTTAAATTCATCAACTTAACATTAAACCTAAATAATGTAACTCAGGAGGATATCCTAGATATAATTCAAATAACCAAATCAACCAACCAGATTATAAAACTATCACTTAGTACGAAACAGACCCGTGATCAAATATATAATGCTTTCATATCAAAGAAACAACGTAAATTAATGGAAGACTGGGGTAATATACAGATAGCACCTGATCTTACTAAAGAAACACGTAAAAGAAGAAAACACTTATTGCCAATATATTATGAATTAAGAAACCAAAATCAATCAGTTAAACTACGTAACGACAATTTGCTAATAGACTGCAATAAATTAACTTTTAGTATTAATACAGGAAAATTAGTCTACGTGGATACCTTTCAGCCTTTCTCTGCTTCACCAGAATCATCAAGTTGATATTTACAATAAAATAAAACTCACCAAGAAAAAACTATTAAAAATATACATCCGACTACAGTTTTAAATTGGAATAGTCAAGGCTTAAAGAATAAATTTCTATCAACAAATTACTTTCAATTAAATTATGTTTCAGAAACAATAGGTATAACCGAAACTTGGATTATATTTGATTAATTTTATAATTCAGTGTTCTTAACAATGAAAATAACAAGATTACTAGAATTTATTACAAAATGTCGAATTATGTTAATGAAATCGAAACCAGATTCAGTAATATTCCAGAAATAATTAACCTAAATTTTGATATAATATATAAACAAATAATTCAAATAATGAATGATTACACTCCAAAAATGTCAACGTCTTTCAGGGATACGTGAATCTTTTAACATCTCCCGAATACTCCAAAACGACTCATCTCAAGATTATAGAAATATTTTAAACAGTCTGAACTGAATAAAAAAGATCTCTACAGTCTGTATAACTTTTTCATTGAAATCACAAAAATGTTGTAAATCTGAGCCAGTATATTAAATATTACCAACATTGTACATCTGACTGTTAATGTAAATAATATTATTATAACTATCAAATTGTTTGATACTGATATCCTGTATATTATGTAAATATTACTAAAAATTTATAATATCCCATTGTATGGCCCCCTGCAACAGGGACACTTCCCTTTATGCTAATAAAGATTATTATTATTATTATTATTATTATTACTTGTATTTATTAATAAATTATCTTAAATTTTTTATGAAAATATATGAATTTATTGTATAAAATTAATGAACCATGGAGAAATAAACTGAAATTACACTTTAATTAATAATTATAATAAAAATATTTTAGTAATTTGCAAAATTTTTAGTGCTGGTCAATAATATTTTTTTTATTATGCTTTTTAATATAACTCTCAGTAAAAAATTATATTAAAAATATAAACAATTCAGTGATATAAAGATGGTTGAAAAACTAAAAAAAGTTGGAAAATATAGGCTTTCGCTTTTAATTATCTAGTGTAGCTGTTCTTAAACTTTATGAACTCGAGGAGATAGAACTCCAATGAGAGATTTCGATGGACACCTTTCTCATTTACTTTTATTTAGAGTTTTGCCTAAAATTGTATTTAATACAAGGTAAATAAAAACATTATATTACGGTATGTAAAATAGGCCTATATATATTTTTTTGTGATTTTATTTTTTGGATTTTTTGTTGATATCGAAAAGATGATTTTAAAAATATACCCGCGGATATCTGACCACTGATCCCTGGACTCGGGGTCTATGGACCATAGTTAAGAATCATCGATCTAATGAAGAAAAATACCAAAACTATCTAAAGATCCGTTTAAAATTTAAAAAAAAATCATTATGAAGGATTGAGTTTTGTGGGAATTGAGTGAGCTCTTTGAGTAAATTTATTTGTATTTGTAATAATCGTATCGAAAATGTAATGTAGGCTACTGTAAGGTAACTCGTCATAATTCTATCAGTATATTTGAGGAAAATAATGCATATGTAATACCCTTTGAACATTTCCTTGATCGGTAGACGGGATTCCAATTTGGGAAACGATGATCTTGTAAACTACTTTGTACAATCTTTTAATACACTTTGTATTTCTGAACTTTGTACAGTACATCTCCACGTTAATACATAAATTTACTATAAGAAGTAACAAGAGAGCATAATCACTTTTAGATAAATTTATAAATATTTTAAAAAATAAAAAACTAAACCAAAAATTCATACAAATTTAACAAAAATGCAACTACAATTAAACAATTTACACGTTAATTCATCATAAATTTGAATGTAGACCTATATAATTAAGACTACTTAAAGCCATGTGTTATCAAGAGATTAGACAGTAAGATCTATTATTATTTTTTACCGGTTTTTTTTATATAATTTTTTTCCCTCATTTCAAATTGTTCAGGCGAAGCAGCTGATTATTTCTGAATACGCCTAGTTACAACAAATTATTTTTCATTGTTACACGGATGGCTGGTAAACGATCAAAATCTTTCTTATGCCATGTATGCCTGGAGGAAAAGCTGTCCCCCATGTAATCTGCGCAGATGTTACCATATAAACTATTATTGAAAGCTAAACGTTTCCTTTCCAGAACACAATAATAGACAATCATTGGCTAACCATTTCTCTTTACAGTTTTTTAACATAGAGGGGGAATGTATTTTAAAAAATACTTTACAGCACGTTTTATGATCTATAAAATCTCGTCGTAAAATATTATATCTTAGACATAAATAGGTGTGTCGAAATTTATTACTTTATGTACAGAATCGAAGTTATAAGTCTTATTTCCTTCACTATACTTTGAGCAAAATTAAGAAGCTTATCAATGATGTTGTCTCGTAATAAAGTTTATAAGTTTATCGAAAAAACTTATTTATTATTATTATTTTATTTAAATTATTTATTTCATAAAATATCGTTTATGGGCGTGTATCTACAGTTGGCTGTGTTGGAGTGAAATTGAATTTATCGTGAATAATTTGGTTGTCTCGAGCTTATTTGTTGATATAATTTTATTTATTTTAATAAATTTCGGTGTGGAGTTAAATCCATTTTAACTATGAGATAAAGGACCAGGAGTAGTCTTTTATCTCATAAGGTTCTACTACTGGTTTTTTATAAAGAGATCGACTACAATTGATCAGAACTAGTGTCTAAGTGTCTAAATCTGCGAGAATATATTTTATATAATTAATTATTAAAGCTGTATAACAGATAAAAAATTTTCTCCTCGTTCTTATTTCAGTTTCTCTTTAGTTAAAATAATTTTGCTTCTTCAATTTAAAAAACAGGCACGTTTTATACGGAAAATGTATACAATTTTTATGATTTTAACGTAATATAACTTTAGAATAAATTAGTAAATTGTGATAAAAACATTTATAATATATTTTTAAAGACAAAAACCTTATAAATTAAATTTAACAAATGAACATAACAAATATATATGCATGTTTTTTTATCAAGAAGTGTTTTTAACAATGTGCTTTCATTAACGAATTCCATTCTCAAATAATATATAATACGTTTATTTTATTTTATTATTTTTTTATTTTAACTTTAAGATAAACAAAACGTTTGTTTATCTGAATAATTTTGTTCAGAGTAAAATAACAATGAACGATAAATAAGAAAGAGACATTGAAAATGGTTGTTTGTGAGAAGAACGTTCGATTCACACAGTTTTTATCTTTTTTCTTTCCCATATTTTCGATTTTTTTAATTACTTTATACATTCTTTAAAAGCCATTTCTTTTACATTCACAAAGGTTAATATAGACTTAAAGGTTCCTAAGTTTATAATTTTTTTTATCTACAATTAAACTTTATTATACAGTAAAGTAAGTGAATAGCTACACATTTATCTTTAATTTTAAAATAAATATGCTGCTTATTTAACCAAAAAATACTGTTATTTTATGATCAATAATTACAATTGTCTTTAAAGAACAGTTTTCATATTGAAAATTTTAATTTAATCTAATATTTTGTATACAGGGTGGCCCAAAGTCAGTTAAGCGTTGTTAAAACTAAATTCCTCTTCTTATTCAGTTACTTAAATACTTAATTATACACTTTTCAATTATATTTTCAACAAGAATGTTGTTTCGTGTTCAGTTTCACATTCACAAGTGTACTTGAACACAAACGGTTAACTGACATTTGGGTCACCGGTTATATTAAAAGAATAAATTGTTATACATATATAGACTTTATTCTATGTAGCAATTATTAATGCATTTTATTTATTGAAAGTCATAAAGTAATTTTTATTGTTAAGAGTTTAATTTATGAATCTGAATATGATAAACTTTTAAATTAATTCAAACTTTTAATAACGAGAAAAAAAAATATTCTATTTTTGTTACCAGAAGCTTAAATTTCTATTTAAAAATCATAAATTACATGTTAATACTTTTAAAATTTATAATAATAACAATTATTTTGAAGTTTTTTGTAGTATAAAAAGAGATATTTAATTGTTGTATAGTCGACCCCCTATAACACTGTTGATAATTCCGTTTTATATAAATTCCATGTTGTACGAGTCACTTAGATTTTACAAATACGTGAGCCGTTCACAGCCTGGTACACGTATTTGTAAAATCTAAGTGACTCGTATAACATAGAATTCATATAAAACGGAATTATCAACAGTGTTATAGGGAGGTCGACTTGTATTTGTTGGCATTTGTTGTATTTAAAGGGAAAACATGTCTTTAAAACGTTTATTGATTTAAAATATTTAAAATAGTTAAGATTATAATTTTAAAATAATATAAATTAGACCTTATGTATGTTATCAGTATGGAAGCAACAGTTGTCCTTAGGTACTGTACTGTACTGTACAATACATCCAAATTCGTTTGCATTTAAAATATTTATAAATGAAAGCATTGTGTATTTCATAAGGAATTTTTCTGAAAGATTCGCTAAATTTCATGACAATATCCATTCTATTGACAGCTTACACATCGAATGGCAGATTTCTTTAAAATATCAAAGATAATTTCTCTTATGGAATTTTTTATTTAGATTTTATAAACAAAACAAGCTGCACATTTCGCTTATCGATTGAATATGTAACTATTGAGACGAGATTAACATTACAATTAGATAAATTTCTTTCTGTGACTGATACGTCAAAGTCTCAACAATTATTACAATTATTATTATTATTGATTTTTTACTTTTAACCAATCAATGAAACGAATACGCTTTGACTACAAGTGCTCCTGGCACTTTTATTTTATAGTAACTATAAATTATAGCTTAGTTACTACCTCCAAATGAAGGTTGAATGTATATTTATTCTTATATATTTAGTTATTACTGTTCAAGCCATTTTATAAAAGGAAAGAATGTTGTTCTAAGTTCAGTTTACATTTCACATTCGCAAGTGTGCCTAAAACAATAAATGGTTAACTAACTTTTGGGTCATCATTTATATTAAAATAATTAATCGTTAAACATGTATTTCATGCTATCTTATATAACTCTATCCTGCAAAGGATAGCAAATTAATAAAGTATTTTGTTTGTTGCACTGTATATTGTTTCGGTACTACCCATCTTTTAATTATTTAACAAGGCGCAATTACCTTGCAGATTTAAACCTAAAGATCTTAAAATTTCGTAGTTTTTCTTATTTAAAAATATAAAAAATATTTTAAAATATAGGCTATGTGATAAACGTTGCATTAAACATTAAACGCTTCTATTTAATGTAATTTTTTATCATATATTATGTTTATAAATCGCCTCTAAACTTACTTTAGAGATGATTTTTCAACAACAACAACAACAGACAAAATGTAGTGTAAGTTGTTTAATGATCACGATCACTTTCCCACCCAACTATACGAGTTTCTTACATTTTTTTACTCTTACATTTCAAAAAAGTCGGGATCATTTATATTATCGACGAAAAGTAAAATAATTCTAGTTAAAATATGCCCCGAAGTGTTAAATAAAAAATAATAAAATTTACGAATAGTCAAAAAATTAAAATATAGGTCTATATCAAGAGGTATGCATTTAAAGCAAATTGTACAGAACATAAGTCAGTCGGTTCATTGATTTCCCTATTATTTCTTCGCTCGTATTAATAAAAAATAAATATAAATAACTCAAGTATTTAGCTAAAATTTAATTTGAATCTTTAAAAATTTCTCTAATTACCCGCTTCGTTTCAAAATATATTTAAAATACTGTACACAGTGGCGCCTTAGCCTATGATTTTGAGGGATTCGAGAGTTCTACTTCTTTAACGTAGTTAAATTAAAAGAGGAATGAAGTGAGGAGCAGGTTTTCGGCTACACCTCTCGTGTTAGCAGCAAATAGATAATATCAGGGTCGTTAAATCTTTGGTCTTCATTTCCTGGCTGTAAAAGTTATAAAAATGGACTCTTGAGAAATATTGAATTATATCTTCATTAATAGATGCCTCCAGTTAGGCTATAAGTTGACAGAATGAACAATAAAGATATGAGGTAGCAATGCAAAAGATTTTATGAGCGATTAATGGAAATGCAGATGAATGTTAGAACTTATATTTAATTCTAAAGCAAAAATATTTAAGTATTTTTTCCGTCTAAATTAAATTTTAAATATCTCGTCGTATTAAACATGCATAATTTTATTTTATTTTACTTACTCGTTAATGGAAAATAACACGACTTTTCTCTCCTAGATTTTGGGTTTTTAACTGTAATTAAAGTTTAGTTATAAAATTAATTTTAATTAGATTAAATGATGTTTAAAGAGATGTAATAAAGTTAATTATCATTACTGATTTCTGCATTCGTATACACTGCTTTTATTTTCTGCTATTTTTTTATTTTATTTTATATTAATTTATGATTCAGAAATGACTGTAATAATCTACAGGATATTCAAAGACGAATAAAAAAGCAACTTATAGTAAATTTATACTTAAAATCTGTAAATTAATCAATCTTTAATAAATTTGAATAAATTGAACTTTATATAATTGAAATTAAAATGAATTTCTGTTACTTTACTGGAAATTTAAGCACATTTTATTCTTATTTTTTTAAATATTAAACGTTTTTAAGGTTTTAACTAACTTTAACTGGGTTTAAATATGATTTTCAGTTCAGATTTAATTCTAATTTACAACTAAACGATCGATATTGTTTTGAAACTATAAGACTTAAGCTAATTGTAGATGATAGCCTTTGGTAATGGCGAATAGTAATGTTAGTTAATAAATTAATAATGTTATTTCTTAAATTTGCATTATTTAGAACCGAAAGTTCAATATAAAATAATCAAAACAATTTCAATTCAATTCCACTTTATTAAACAAACAAAATCCTTTATTAAATGATACATATTAATAAAATAGAATAAATTCTATTTTATTATAACACTTTATTAACTTTAGTATTTCTAAAAATTATCTTCATCACAATTAAATATAATTAAATTCAAAAAGATGACAATTCCTAGATTCCTGGAAGAAGAAAAAATTTAAATTATTTATTAAATTTTTATATTGTTTTGTACAGTACATCATTTATTAATTAATAATAGATTTTAAATAACATAAAACGTTTATAACTTATTACTTCATCTAAATATTCATTTTATAATTATTAATGCTTTAAAATTATTCTTTTATTTATTAATAATTTGTAGAAACTACCCTAAAATTAAATACAATTAATTGTTTAAATGAACTAAATGTAATAAGGTGTACATCATAGTATCAATTTCTCAATTTTTTTATTGTAAGCAATTTAATTAAGGACTTTGGTAAACAAATATATAATTTAACGAAGCGAATTTCATTATATTTACGTATTCATTAGACAATAAATTTTTTTTCTTACTTATTATTCGTATAGCGTATTGTTAAACTAATGGTTTCATTGTTTCAAAGAAGATCAGACAAAGTAGTTATGTTCTATTATTATATCTTTAATTCGATTTTAACAACTCTAAATTAAATGAATTACAAAGCGCTCGACCCATTATTATTATTATTGTTATTAAAGCTTTGCTTTTATTGTAGACCTACCCATAAAATCTCTTTGATATGTTAACTAACTTTTAAATTGCTGAATTTTTCTTATTTGGAAGAACATCTTAATTAAAAGAAGTTGAATGAGATGTAGATACAACCCTTCAAGTAACATAAGGAGAGTTTTAAGCTCTTGTAATTTATTTCAAGATGAGGATTGCAACTTCTACACACTTCACTCAATTTCTCTTAAATTGTAATCAAGAAATTGCATTAGAAGTTATTTTATTACAAAATTATTTATATTATGAAAGAATTAAAGCAGATAATATCTCTATATTTTTATTAATACATAAAAATGATCATTGTTTTAAACACTGTTTCTTCTATTTTTATGGATTTTATTGTAATATTGTTCTAATTCTAATATTGTATCTATAGCATTGTTAAAAGGAGAAGGCAACTTCATGCTTTTATATGTTGCCTTATATTTGTACTGTACTGTACAATAAGTAAATAAATATTACCAAATTCATTAGATTCCGTATAAAAATATACATTAAGATGGGATGGCAAGGCATCAATTGCGAATTTTGCAATGACCACTCTAAAATTCTGGATAAATTTATACGATTTTACATTAAAATAATATTTTATATTGACTGCTTCTTGTATTTTGATATAGTTTTTAAAAATAAAAATATAATTTGTAATTATCGTAATTATTATTATTAAGGCTGGTGTTTCTTTTTAGTCGTTAGGTGACCGCGTGACTCGGAATATAAGTAGCTCTTATCTTTCAAAATTCTAACCTCCGCTGTATTAAGAGATTTATAAAAATTAACATATCAAGAATTTATTTATCGTCTGTAGTGAAATTATCCAGCTTATGCATCAATTTAACGGAATATAATTTGTTAAAATGTAATTAAAAGTTATAGTTTGAAAAAATTTAAGACTAAATTTAATAATATATACAATTTTCTTTATTTTTAAAATAATTTTGAATTAAATATGAGATAATACAAACGTCTCGTTTCTTCATCTTAAAGCCACAAACTTATTAAAAATTCATACCACGCGTGCTAAAAAATACATTAGCGTAGATAAAATATATACACAGTTTTTAATATACTACCGGAAGAAATATCGATGAGCAAGGTCAATCTATCTCTTACCCTCCCACAAGATAATAAAGCTCATATATTTTATAGGAGAGCAATTCAAATTAATATAAAGTTGGGTCGTATATCCGCCTAAATAATAACAATTATTATAGAGTAACAAAATAGAAAAATCTCGACATTCAAGAGCAATTCTGTATGCATTCATAATAAAGAATTATGAAACGATATGAATAAGTCCACTCCCAATGCTGGAAACTGGCGTTGAGGCATGTTTCCTGCTCCACCTATCACCGAACAAGCACAGCGTGGAGATACGCCTCAACCGTTTGCAGCATGTAAAATAGATATTAGGCGGGTTATACTAAATCTATAGGCTAACAAAATTTCTATATGTTGATATACAACAAATTTCGTTACTTCTTTCCATAGATTTTCTACTCTCCACTAAACATCGATCGCTCCGTAGAGTAATAATTATTCATATTTATGTATCAATCACCTACATTTTACGGTCCTTATTATTATTCATTTATAATATCCGCATAAAATAATTATAATTAATAAAAGTATTGGATTCCTTCCACGGTAATCGCCTAAAAATCATCTCTTCTATTATTAATTTTTGCATAAATTAATTATAGTTTTCGCGTATTGAATAAATAGAAATTAATTTAATATATATTTTTATTTATTTTTTAATTGGTTATTGGTTTTTAGTTCGGCGAATCGTAGAATGATTAAATTATAACTTATGAGGAAAATAACAGCGTATATCCCACGCTCCGCCCGCATTTATCTATCTAGAAAAATCAGATACCATTGGACGATAGGATAAACGGGCTTAGCAATAGAAGTAGGAAAGTGTAAACAAGTAATTTAATTACTAGACAAGCCCACATTTCCACACTTGATATCTCTATGCAGCTTATAAAATTTATATTTATTTTATTTAAGCTTTCTCTCGGTTTAAATTCTTTTATATTTTATTTATTTTAAGCTTTATGATATAATTTTTATAAATTACTAAAATAATATAAATTATGTAATATAAGCTACGAGCTCTTTACAAACATTTGGCTTTAAATATATCTTTATTGGTAATTTAATAATCAAAATTTTTAAATAAAACATTTTATCAGGTGTATATAATTATGTAATAAGAATAATAGCTGCGTATGCCCGGCACTGACAGGGCTTTCGAGGGGTTGAGGATTGGCCAGTTGAGTTGGGAGAGTTACTAAAATGTACAGTACATTTATTGACAGTATTTATATACAGTATTTACAATAATGAAACTGCAAAAGACAAAAAAATTGCTCGGGCTAAAGTTAATAGGTGGCGTTTGACCTCTCCAGTGCCGAATCGTTGTACTGTACCTTTTTCAAATCTCTCTTCAGCAGTATCGTCTGCAGGGCAAGAGCTTTAATTTGATACACGAACCGTTTACTCAAACTGAAACTCTCTTTCAATTAATGCATGGATAGATTTATACAGTATTTTTATAACATAATAATCGTATTTTATACCAACGTGTAAATTTCATTTATATAATTTTAATGAGATATTTTGAAATTTATTAGAAAATTCTCTCCATACTTTACATGTCTAATTTAATTTTATCTCCTCTACCATTTACTAAAATTATTCTCATCGTTAGATTGTTTCTCAACCAGAAGGTCGCGATCACCCCGAGGGTGTAAACTAATATATCTGGATAACATCACGGACCTTTGATATTAAAAAAAATGATCTTCTTAAAAAATAAAAGAAATTGATTTAATGTTCTAGTCTCTATCTTGTCCTAAAGATTAAATTTTAAGTTTATTTAGACAAAAATTAGTTTGACCTGAGTAAATTGAATGCATCATTAACCGGTTAGTCACGATCCAGTTGGATCATTAAAATAATTTGTTTCCAAATGTATGAGTTTTTATATCTAGAAACGTTTAAAATTTATAATATATGTGTAAATAGATAGATTTCTATCGATATTATTACTATAATCAATACTGATAATAGTTTCCATTCAATTTAATAACCCCACCGCAAAACGCCTGCCTCGATATTAACATTAATAATGATGAATTATATCCATTTAATCTATTAACTTAGTGAAATCTATAAAACATTCTTAAATATTTCGTTCTTAATAATCTAATTTCCAGGAATGTTTCTGTTTTCGTTGAGAAACAATGCAAACAATTTCCTGACATGCAACTTCCTTCATATTCAGCTGTTCTGACATGATCTTATAATATAACAGATGAATTAAATTTGACACAAGAATATATATTTTATGTCAAATTTAATAAAAATTCATTTAAATAATTTAATATTTTTCTCAATTAATCATCATCTTATTTATTTAAGTCAATTGTATTCACGTTCTATACAATTCTCTACTAAATTCTTATATGAAAACTGAATATTTTTAACTTAATTTTTATTATGAATTATCTTGTTTGCTATAAAATTAATTCTTCTATGAAAGAATTATGTTAAAATAAAAATAAGAAATTATTTTTTACAGGAAAATTCTGTGAAATGTGTAAGATTGATTTATTTTTAAATAATTGTTTACTTTTAAAGTTGCGTGTATAAAATTTTATTCTAAGAATAAATCATGTCAATTTTCTATCAGTTAAGATAAGATCATTTATAATTGCTATACAGTACTTTTTGAAAGTTATGAAATCTTTCTTATTATATAACATCAGAAAACGCAAGATGTGATGAAATTGCGTTTACTTTATAGGCCAAAATACGAATTTAATTCCAATGGCGTGTACACACATACGAAACTTTACAATAAAAATAAGACAAACACTGAAAACCGAAATACGGGAAGTAAATTATTTAAATATAATCTGAAATTTATATCAAATTATGATTAAAATTAGCACAAAATTTTATTTTTGTACAAACGGTTGAAAAATAGCGTCTTTCTAGTGTAGGGGCTGATGAGCTTCTCTGTCAAACACCACTATAACAATTCAGCAATTTTGTCTAATTATTATATAATGCTAAAATTGTATTAATTATATTAATATAAACTTTGTGCTGTATATATTTTGCTTAGAAAGTAAAGAAAATGTTAAACTTTTAACACTTGTTGAAATATTCGCTTCCTGTCTTTTTATATTTTGATATAATTTTGTTAATTCAGGTCTTTATATTTTAAATTATTAAGGCGATTGTTTTTGTAGCATTAGAAATATAAATAATAATTTTTTATAAATGTATTTTTTAAAATGTATAGTAAAAGAATAGGCCTAAATCTTTAAGATGAAGAATTATCTTGATCATTTATCATCATATTATAAGCCAATTTTTGTTTATATATCAGAATTCCCATTTAAAAATCGTATTATTCGGCGAAATATTTATATACTAAATAATTTTATAAATGTTAATTTTTAAGTTAACATTTATTAAGCTTATTACAATTAACGCTTATAATATTAACGCAAGTAACGTTTAATATTATATTGTTTTCTTTAATTTTTAGAGGGAAGGCAAATAAAATTTCCAATTTAAAGTTAATTGAACTTAAAACATCTTATTATTAAGCAGATAAAAATAACCAGTTAGAAATTGTTGTTGATTTATTGCAGTAGAGCGAGGGAGAAGACAAAGGACTTGTACTGTACATGATATCATTTTTTATTCCAATGAAATTGTTCTAATTAATAAAAATATTTAGANTTGAACCAATATATAGGCCTACTAATTAAATTTATTTTAATTCGATCCAATTAAAAAATAATGAAGTATAATAAAATTAAATTCCGAAATTAAACGTATTTTTGAAATAATTAATGTTTTTTAATTAAAACTAAAATAAAATTCTTCAGATTAGAGCCAGAAAAGGTGAGACGAGTCCCATAACTCTTCAAAATCTAAAAATATGCGAATAAAAATTAGTAAAAACGGTTTTTTCATCAATTATCGATAAAAACTTTAATTTTTTTACTTTCTATCGTGCTTTTTTACTCAAAAGACTAAATTTAGAGTTATTTTATATACAAGATTTTATATGGCTCCATTAAATGTCAAAACGGACAATAACGCTATACTTACATTTTTATCAGGGCTGTGGAGTCGCGTAAAAATCTACCGACTCCGACCAGGGGCGGATTTGTTACCGAAAGAAACCCGGAAATTCTGATGTCATCACGTGACCTCAGAATAAAAGATTCGATAAATAGAGTGCTAATAAAGATTGAGCGTAGAAACTTTTTATTCCAAAGCTAAAAGACTTCTCTAAGTAATATATAAATATGTATTCGATAATTTTTACTTTTCTGGCTGTTATATATAACAGAAGGAAAGTGTAACGCTCGGTCAAAAAATGACCCCTCTCAAATTTTTACATTTTTCGACTCGGGACACCTTGAAATTCGAGGTATGCAAAAGATTCGAGGTTTTTTCTATATGTGTGGATGTTAGACTGTGGGGGGCATAATTTTGTTCACCCTGTTTGAAGCCTAATAATTTCTGCAGTCAGAGTGGTCGGAATCGGAGTCGGATGGTTTAACACAGGTGTTAGTTATTAAGCGTTAGTTATTAAGTGGTTGAACTAAATCGTGTCCCCATATACATTCTAACATCTTAGGCGAGAACATCTTAATGGGTTTTACTGTACTATTATAAAATGGCTAAAAAGCTTACATTGAGGGTAGAGACGAGTTTTATTTTATTTTTTTTAAATTTTGGATGCTAATAACGAGTAAAATATTCATTAAGAGATATGACACACGACCACTTTTAGGTCTTCACCCCGTCGACATTTAATTAAGAACCAAAATTTAATAGGATTAATACCCCTTTATACGCGAGTTACAGTGCCACATTTCGTTTCTTAAACTTTACCCGTTCCGAAATATTAAACAATATCTCGGAACAGAAAATAAAGAAATTAAACAAATTAGATGCAAACACACACACGCGCGCGCGAATTTTTTCCCTATATTGACTTTTTTGAGGGGTTTGGGAGGTCTACAAACGTATAGATTTAAAAAAAAAACTTGGAGAGTCAAATTTGACACGATTCCAATACTTTTCCGTTTTATATACATAACAAGTTGGTAAGTAAAAAGGAGTCGGAGTCGGCGGATTTTTTGATGACTCCGACTCCACAGCCCTGATTTTTATAAATATTCGCAATACATTCATTGTTCGTATCGATGTTATTACAAATAAACAAATATTATCAATTATACACAAGTAACAGGTAAAAAATATTATTTATTATTTACTTTAAAATTTATAAAGTAAATTTTTATAAATGATTTTTAAATTTTGTTTCTTTCTATCCTAAATTGTACGAGATATAATGAAAAAAAATGAAAGAAATAAATTGAAAAATTAATATCAATATTAGAAATTAATTTATAATTGTTTGCTTATTGCTTAATTTATAATAATTCTAACCAATGTAGGGACGAATTGTAGAAAACATAATTAAACTACGAGTATTAAATATTTAATGTTTTTATATCGATTGATTAATAATGAAAAATGAATAATTCATAATTCTTGATTAAATTTCTATAATTAAAATTAATTTTATTCAAAACATTATTTTTTTAAATTTTTAACAATATTTAAATATCAACGAATATTGTTTATATTATTATAAACTATATGAGTTTATTTTCGAAGCTTCATTGTATAAATTTTCTATAAAATTAATTTTAATAAATATATTTAACGGAAATACTTTTTATAAAATTTAAATAAATTTCTCTTTATTATTGTTTTAAATATCTCAATAATATTAATTTGTTTCTACTTGTAACATTTATTATTATATAATATAAATAAAATTGTAATAAAATATGTAAATTACATTTTTAATTTGTTATAATTTCCTTTATAAAATTTGTAGAAATTATCTTTAGAAAATTGTCTTCTAATTGAGTATTTTTAACATTTGAACGTGATATAAACATGATTTTGAAGTTATTTTAATAAATAAATTATTATTAAAATCGAAAGGAATAATGTTATGTTGATTATATTATATTTTATTTACTTAAAATTTTATATTCTTAGGTTTTTTAATTAAAAAACTGAAAAATAAGATAATTAGTAGTGTAGGGGGTGTCGTGAGTTCCAAAGATGCTGGTGCGCTTCGTTACAGACTTCAGTGAAAAAATTCTTTATGTTGTGGTTCTTAAAAGTATTCAACCAGAAAAAAGGATAATATTAATCTAATACACATTTTTAAAACTCTTTTCTTGGACTGGAATTTAACCAGGTTTAAGTTCCATTGCAAGGCAAAGATCTAGCTCAAGATGTGAAAGACCTCCAATCCCTCTCCTATTGCTAAAGTAACAACTGATTTTAATTCTCCAATGGATAAAAATACACAAAAATCGTATTACAGATGGATATAGAAATCGTCAGATGAGCAAACGCATAAAGTTCCGCATCACTAATAAATTCTTACGAATCATCAAATACCTCAATGACAGATCTATGAAATAGAATTTCAGATTTAATTAATAACTTATATCTAATGAGAGACTAGTTAATCAGATGGTTTCCATAAAAGATGATCCGGATTCTGTACAGTATAATGCGTGAGTGCATTCGAGAGTTGAAGAACCAACAAGATAATATAAGAATTCCTACAATAAGATTATCGTTAAAAACAAACCAAATCCGGAACCGGTGTTCACTTCATTAACAAACAAAACAAAAGAAATGATTAATTATTGGCAGAATATGCAAATTTTAACTTATAAAGGACTTAGAAGAAACAAATTTCTTCCTTTCTACATTGAAATGAAAAAGCAAACCTGTGACTAGAACAAAGCAACTAGTAAATGTGGAAAATTTTTTACCAATTCCTAACCGCAGAATTTAATAAATTAATGTTTGACAGATGACAAAAAGAGAATTCTGCACTTGAAATTACACATACAGTAGTAAAATGCTTACAGTAAAAAATTGGAATTGCCAGGAATTAAAAGACAAAATTTTATTAACTGTCTTAAATTTGAAGCAGATATTGTCGGAATTACAGAAACACGAGTAACTTCCAAGTTGTTTTGTAAATCAAATACATTCAAATATTATTAAATAGAAAATGTTCCAGCTGTATCAATAAGTTCAAGTCGACCTAGTGGAGGAATAGGTCTATTATTAAAAAAAAAATTTATGTAAAATCCTCCAAAAATCTGAAAATTTTATCTAAAGATCTAAGAAAACCATCATGGTAGTCACCTATATTCCAACATAATGTCTAGATATATTTAAGTCTTTAAATTAGTAGAATTATAGCAGCTAATTACACCACATATGCTATTCCACTATTGAAAAATTTTAACTCCGTATTGCTCAAATGAATGACTCTTAGTATAACGGCTCCAATAACTTAATAGAGGAGAAGGTGGTATTACAGAACCCCATTTTTATTTTAGTGAATTGTAAACAAGTTATCATAACTACGCCCACGTTTTTTGTGCGAAAAGTACCAGTAACTATTGGACTAAATGTTCCTAATAGGATTTTTCGCTAGCGTAACTATAAATATGGTTTTTGAAGGCTTCTGTATAAAAAGTCAGAAAGTAGGCTTAGGGAAGACCGGGTGGTAATATGGAACCTTACTGTATGTTTTCAAAAAATGCTTTAATGTATCCAAAAACAAATAGGAAAGTACAAAGAATCTTAAATAATTACAAAATTATTTACTCCAATGTATTATATCGAAAAAATGCTTTTATAATAGAAAAATATGACCTTCATCGACAATATATATTTCAGCAGCTCTTTTTCGATATTCTCGGGAAGAATTGGCTTTCTACCTAATGTCTTTTTCACAAATTGCTCCGGACAAATGTCTGCTTGCAAATAGAGAGTTCGGAGAAGTTGGCTTCCATATTAAAAGCACCAATGGGGTCCGCATTTCACGCATCGCCATCTCGAATTATCTTATGTCTGTCGAGACCAAACTTTAAAAAACGTGAACATCGCGCAGATTAATACATACCCCTAAGTTCTGGAACGGAATACGTGCACCAGTGAACCTACAACTACACGATTTATATTTTAGAAATAATTAAATTCACTTATCATTAAAAACTTCCGAATTTGCTGATTCACTACGGACAACCGTTTAACTGAAGCGAAACAGGTTTTCTTCTCACTATGGATGTCTGCCTAGTGCAGTTCAGACACAATCCGCTACAGTTCGCCTTTATTATCAGTTCGAAATGGAGTGGTTCCATAATACCCGCAGTGTTCCGTAATACCACTTTTTCCTCTACTGAATTTCAAAAGATGAGCGTCCTAATAATTTAGCCTTAAATTTGACAAATCTTACAATAAATCAGAAACTATACTTATTAATGGTCGTATCAAATCAGAGATTTTCCAGCAGAATTTGCTTGCATCACGCATAACAAAAAACCATAATTGATTTTACTATCTGTTCCGAATTCCTATTGGATCTATGCACAGATTTTAATACAGTAAAACCTAACTAAACAGAAAGAATTCTTAAAAACGGATTGGATTTTCTATGTTTAAAAAACCTGTTCAAACGGAAACCTTCCAAACCGGAAAAAATATTCGGCGCCGTGCGATTAGAGTTTACACAGGTTTTACTGAATATGTTAAAATATAAACAAACATAATAACGAAAGGAAGTTATAATAATGAAATAACCAATAAATTTGTCCTTTAGAAATAAGTAACTCTAATTGTAGTGAAATTTACGCAATTACAGTTGTCCCTCGATAATCCGACAGGTATGGGACCAAAGGTGTGTCGGATTACCAAAAGTGTCCGGATTACCGAAAATAATTACATATTTCGCATTGTTTTGCTAGCAGTAACTTACAATATTCTCTACTCCAACTGTTCGAACAGATCTGCTCACATAAAACACACGAAATGTGTGTCATCGAGTAAGAATTGGATGGGGAGATTCACATCGCGACATGCTTCTGTGCAAGCGACACGTAACGGGGACGGATACCTTGACGGGAGGTGCGTCGGATTACTGAGCATGTCGGATTAAAAAACGTCGGACTATCGAGGGACAACTGTATTGTACATTTAATGAAAGAATATGTACAGTACAGTGCCTATTAAATATAGAAAAACGTATTATTTGATATAAATTCGAGAAATCTGGATTCGGTTTCAATTGTTATAAAAAGAAGGTAATAAAACAGATAAAATTTATTAAGAAAATCTTATTAATTATACAAATAAAATCTTACAATAATTTATTTCAAACTAAGAGGAAAAAGTAATTTTATAAATTTGGAAACTGTTTTGATTAATGATAGAATAGAAAATTCTTTTAGTCAACAGCTGGCAAATTTCGTTTTAATATTGACTTCCAGAAATTCCAGAAATTTTGACCTAAGGCTAAATTTTAGGAGAGCTTTTCTAGAATTTCATCCATCCAATCGTCTTTAACTTTCAGATCTGCCAATAACGAATGTGTGGATTCAAACTTTATTCAGACGACCCAATTATTAATTAAGATACGCGTTAATTCATCATCACGATCACATTCCGACTAAATTTCTCAAACTACCCTATTTGGCAATAGTTAAGTTATTTAACCTATTCAGTTCAATGTATGATGATTTTTCTTATCCATCTTTGTGGAATTCTGTTTGACTTTTAGCTCTCTTTTTAAATATCATATAATCTTTTTCCAGAAATTACCGATCCTTCCTTTCCACAATAAGAAAATGATTTAAGGCAATTTCGACAGTGAACTAAAGAAATGAGTTTAGAATCTAAATTGCAATACGCGTGTATAAGTAGAAGCACTGGACAAAAGGAGCACAGGGAGCACTGCCCCCTAGAATCGAGAAAAAATTCCACAAACTTTAATCGTATTTACACCCTCGACCATGACTGTATACTATAATCTACTTGCGGAGGAAACATCCAAAATTATGTAATTATTTGTTTTTAAGCTTTGCCCCCTTGAAAAATTTTCTGCGCACCCCCAAGTATACGTATCGCTTTTAGTTGAAATTTTCAAAGCTAAAGAAGCTGGAGAAAACATTTTTCTCTATTGTGCTTAAGTCATTCTCAAAATACAATATCAATATCATCCAGGGAATGGCACATTTCCATTGTGGATCGCCTTGAAGAATTCTACGTGACATCTCCGTGTCACGTGTAATTCTTCAAGGCGATCCACTTTCTCCCTATTTATTTAATTTTTATGTGACCGATATTGATCAACTTTATAAAAATTTCAGTAATAGTATCGAAATTGCTAACAAAGCTTTCCATTCTACTTTATTAGCAAACGACCGTGTCACCACGGCACCGACAAAAATCTCCCTGCGAAGGAAAATAACCAATTTAATTTATATTTTAAATCATTGCACTTAACAATAAACTCGGAAAAATACCAAAAATAATTATTTTTTGGAACAGAAATTTCAAATATGCACTTGGTTTATAAAATTATACAATTGGCTAATACACTCAATGATTTACTATGGAGGTCAGTGGCGTGCCGTGACATTTGATGATAAGGAAGCCGTGTTTCCATAAGAAGCCGACTTCCAGGGGCAATCAGTTAATTCTTTCTTTAAATGTATTTTTAATAGATTATTTATCCGACGTACTTAATAAATAAACGAGTTCAATATAATTACCTCCGTTATTAGATCCAATATATTCCATACGCCCTCTAAATGCCAATTCTCGCTTCGATAAAAACATATAACATCTATTTATTTAGATATAATATATCTATTAGCCGTAACTATCTCGTTATAATTTTCAATATTTATTTTATATTATTTACTAATGTTAAATTCTATTCCGCTTTGATTTCCAAATTGCTTCAAATACGAAAGAATCGACGATTTTTCGTGTCTTTTGCCAGCTAAATTGTCAAAGCCATTCTTATTCCACACACTAATTTCATTTGAAAATAGTAGGCAAGCCAACAAAACAATTTTTGCATTTTTATGCATTTACAGAGCCATTTTATCGTGAAAATGTCGAACAAATTTTTTTATTGAAGTGTTTATATTTAACTTAGGCATTGGCCTTTCTCTTTTAATAATGTTTTCTTTTTCATTATATGATCTCGAGCCAAAACTTTTTTAAAATAAATTTTCAATATCGCAATTACATTCCGAATCGCTAGCCACGATATAAGGGCTAAAATTAAAAATAAAATTATAAAAACTTACTTGGTGAAATAAAATGTGTGGTGGATATACATACCTGGTACAAAACCTTCTTCAATTGTATGAATATACTTTTAAAGAAAATTATAATTAAATATAGCTTTGTAATGAAACGTACATAAAAATAACATAAAATATTCTTTACTCTTTAAACCTTAACCACTTAGTCAAATAGCTCCCTACGAGTGAAATTAGAGACGGTCCCGCTAGGTGTGCGGTGCGTACATGCACGCGAGCTGCCAAATCCCGAGAGTGCCCATAACGGTCAATTTCAAATGCCTCTTTTGTCGCATCACTAATATACCTGAAAAGACGCGACAGGGTTCTTGTAAATTTTAAACGTTTCTCGCCATAGCCGTAAAAGTCTAAATACGTTAAACTTAATAGATTGTCCGTCGTTTGTTTTTCAACTAATTCGTTTTAGGACCGGGTGTCGTCCACGGAAATTTCCAAAATTTACAACTTTTCGGTCACTCTCGTCGAACTGGAAAAATGTCTGTCTTTATTACATCTAATATTTCGAAGAAATCGGTCCCACTGTACTCGGCTAGAGATTGATTCGGTTAGGCTTTTGTTCGAGTAAAATTTCGGCTCTTTCGTCAGGGTTTTGTTTACGTCCCCAATTCCCTAATCGCTTAATTATTTAACTACTTCTTAAGTAGAAATAAGTCGAAACCGATTACTTCGTACTCGAATATTCGTGGTCTCGGGAAAAAGTGGAAAGACAAATTTTTACGACAAACGGATACATAAATCGTAAATTTAAGGAAAATAAATTCTAGAGCTTTTTCTGTACCTGGTGCATCTCTCTCGTTCATTAAATTTAGTTGTAAATTATGCTACCAAAGTAACGGTTAATTTTTTAACATTGTACAAGAATTGTACACGCTTTTTTCTACATCCCCTTAAAGACGGGACGTACGAAAACGTAATATCACCGGTTTAACATCGAAATCCGTGAGTAATATAAAATCGGAGAGCGGAATAAAATTATCAAATATTTTAACGGATTTTTTAAAACTCCCGTCAACTATACAGAAAACTATCATAAAAACATACAGGTAAATTCTTATCGGTCGGGTTAAGTTATAATCTACTCGCGATTGGCGTAATCGGGTGAGGGCGGTCAAATATCTAGCGGGCGGGCGGCTAACGGCCCGGAACCGGTCCCTGATAGAATTGGATGCGTTATACGTGTAGCAGCCACCCGAGGTCGTAGGCTTCCACTAAGGCGCTAGATTACCCAGGTATGCTCATACGCTTCCGTCACGTGTGCAGCCATATTCCAAGATTTTTAAATTTAGCTGTATTTTATAACTAGTTGCACTAAATTTTGGCAAAGTTTATCATTTCGACCTTGCAAAATCTTAAGATACAGTTGAATTTATGATTATTTTCGTGTCTCTTCTATTGAACTTTTACGAGAGTCGTCTGCTTTCTAAGGACCAACATGGCGAATGAGCATACCTGGGTTATCTAGCGCCTTAGCTTCCACCGGCTAAACCGGGTGAGGTTGGTGCTCTGTAAAGCGTGTGCGCGAATCTGGCTTTTTGGATGCTGACAATACAGCGCTTCCACTCCGCTACTCCGCCACTAATATTCGAATATACAATAGCGATCTTATCTTTTTTTTCACGTGTAGTATAGAAATTTGTAATAAGATACGTAATGCGGTTATAATAAAATATTGTGCGATTATTTTCATATAATTAAAATTAATATGTATTTATTTTTTTAGAAAATACAAGGGAAGCGGCGCATCCACCGCTTCTAATGACGGCACGCTACTGATGGAGGTAGAGTTGCCAGATATCCCGGGTTTATTCCGACTGTCGTCTAGCGGCACGTGGGTAACCTTAGGGAAGAACTCGTTTTGTCTGGATTTTATCCCTACGTATTTGGCAGCCAGGTACTGTACAGGTAGGTCCGTTTGCCGGCCCAGTTTAGGGATTACACAATCTGTTCTATCTGAAGAGTTTTTCCACAAGGTACAAACTGGAATAAAACCTGTCTAAAACGGAACCTGAACAAAGCGGAAACGGAAAAAATATTCAATACCGTTCGATTCCCGTTTACACAGGTTTTACTGTATTATCTGTGGTATACTAAAAGTTTCCACTTTCCAGGCAAATAATTAATCTGTTTTTCGTCCATTTCTTAAAGAGAGTTTAATTACTTTTAAACGAGGAATAGTTTCTTTATTTATCTATAAATTATAACTTTATATAATATAAATTGTAATATAAAAATTCCAGAGATAAGCCATAAAATATGTTAAGTGAGCAAACAATTTAATGGCGTAACACCTGCTGATATTTTATTATTTTATGCTTTAATGTATTAAAATCACTTTAAAATATCATTATTTCCTTTTATTATATAACCAATAAATTCATATTGCATTAATGAAAATATTAAGTAGATAGAAGTTTCTTTAATGATTCGTATTACAGTAAATCCTGTTCAAAACGAAAAAATTCTTCGGAAAAGAGCGATTTTCTGTATTAAAAATGCCGCAAAAACAGTTTTACTGTAATTATTTTCATTTGTATTTATTTTTTAACATAAAATATTTTACAATAAATCATAAATTAATATAGTAAAACCCGTGTAAACCGGTACTGAATATTTTTGCGTTTAGCTAGGTTTCCGTTTTGAACAGGTTTTACTCCATAAAAAATAGTAAAGAAAGCATTGAAAACATTTTGATAGGCTCCATATTTAATTGTGAAGGGCAAAAGTCTCTGTAAATCTTCATCTATTCTTCACATAAGGCTTTCATTATAAGACTAATAATAATCGAATCATAAATATATCAACCCGCTGGAAAAAATAAATAAATATTTATTATTAATATATATAAATATATAAGTTAGTTAGATGCATTTAGGAACCTACATTTAAATTATTCATTATTTTCCTTGACGAGTTACAAAGAAGGTAGAGAAACCCTCTCAAGTGTCTTAAGAATAAAGAAAGTTTTTGTTTTCAGATTATAATTTTTTTAAAGTTAAGTGGCTAAAATTTCTTTCTAGAAAGGTCGTTAGCCTCGTTGAAGGAAGAGTGTTGATGTTCGAGTTTATAACTCTTACAAATTCATTGACTTGGACTATGTGTTTGCAGCGTGCATCGACTGATATTGTAATATAAAATACGACTATTGCGTGTTTACATCGGGTAGACAGTTCGATCGTATTCTAAAGTAGTAAATGATCATTCTTTCGAAGTCACTTAGTCATTTTTGTGAGTACAGTGAAACCTGTGTAAGCCGCAATCGCACGTTACTGTATATTTTTTTCCGTTTAGGCAGGTTTCCGTTCTGAACAGCCTTTTTAAACGTAGAAAATCGCTCCATTCCGAAAAGTATTTTCACCGTTTAGGCAGGTTTTACTGTATTGATGACAGATTTAGAACAGTTATATAATTACTACAATTAAAATATGCTTTATTATATTATAATAAATTTTTTACACTTAAAACTGTAACAATTTAACCACACAAGAGGGGGAGAAGTGACACTTTAACATGGAGTTGTATTAGAATTATGGGGTTCAAATTAAAAATTTCGGCGTAATTGAGGGATATTTAATTAAAATTTTATCGTTAAAATGTTCTTGTACGTTTTTTTTTAATATATAAATAATATAAATCGATTAGGAGTAGGTTTTAAAGTTTAACCTGAAACACGGTTTAAAAAACTCTAAAAATACGTAGGCAATGTCTCAATGCTGTTGTGTACACAAACATACAAAGTACAAACAATGTTTCCATGACGACAAAATTTAACCTTTCCTGGGCGATATCCACTATAGAAATAAAGGGAGTAGAAAAAATACAATGACTAATCTGAAATTGATGTTATTATTTACATTTGGGACAAATTTAAAGCTTCTTTAATTGTGTTTAAGTGTAGCTAATGCAGATTACCTGTATAACAAATGCATGAAGTAGTATGGTTGATAAGTGCTGGATAATACCAACTTCTGCATAATAAATTTATTTGTTTCCATAGAAATCCTTGTGCAATCTTGTGTAATGTTTACTAATCACTGTTGCGTATATTCTGCTTAATGGTCTTAAAATATCTACCATTAAATTAAGAATTTTCTTTGAAATCTTCACAATAAAATAACACTAAAAATTAAGCTTAATTTTTAATTTTAATACAGTAAAAACTGTCCAAAACGGAATCTGAAGCCTATCTAAATGGAAAAATATCTTAAAAACTAAGCGATTTTCTATGTTGACAAAAAGAAACTGTGCAAAACGGAAACCTGCCAAGCTTCGGGGCCGTGCGATTCCGTTTTACACAGGTTTACTGTATATTAATGTGATTAAATTAAGTTTTTTTAAAGTTGTAAACTAATTTTTATATCGTAAAAGGGGTGATTGTGATTTTTAATCGTACGTCGATCTAAATTTATTTTTCAGGTAATTCTTTTTTGTTTATAACTTTATAAACACAACAAACCAGTGTATTTATCAGAAACAAAATTAACATACTTACTTGACGAAAAGTAAAGGAAAACGATTAGTTATCTTAATTTCATTTTTTAAAATTAATATACAGTGGTACCTCAGGATACGAAATTAATCCGTTCCGAAACTGAGATCGTATCATGAAAATGTCGTAAGGTGGATCATCTTTTCTCATACGGTTACATGTAAAACCAAATAATTAGTTCCAACGCGAAAAACATACTCAAATTAAAGCCAAGTAATACATTAAAAAAAATAACTGTAGTAAGAAAAACAAATGAAAAATGCGAACTAATGTAACGTCGTATGGTGAGTTTTTGTTCGTATCGTGGAGCAAAAATATGTTCGAATTTCACGTCGTATCCTGAAAATTTCGTATGCTGGGGCGTTCGTAACCTGAGGTACCACTGTAAGTGAAAACGTGATATTAAATTTAATATTGATAACTGTGTTCAACTGCTCAATTGTATGGAGGCTCTCTACAAAAGTATAAACAATATAATATACAGTATTTTTAATTACTTTTGAATAAAGATAAGTTTTTATCTTCATTTTATTTGGGGGTAGGTTTACTCCCTAGTTTAATTAAAAAACTACAAGAATTAGGTTGTAAATTAGATGTATTAGGGATTCTTGTGGTCAAATTAAGATTCACAAAGGTGTTTTACAAGGTTAACCTTTTAATACTGTTTACGCAGTTTCCTAATTTATCGAGTCAAAAAAATAAGGACGGAGATCTGCATTTTCTGTCTTACGCAGATAGTCTTGATAGTACTATTTGCGTAAGATTAAAATGAAAATTAAATGCGTACAAGTACTATACAGAAGAAAATAAGTATAAATATACATATATTAGGGAGGTAGAGTCTTCTCAAGAACGTGGGCTGAAGAAAGAAAGAGAATAAGGAGATGAAAAAGAGGATAAAAAGTAGACAGAAATCGAAGTTTTAAATTTTAGAAAGGCATCAAAATGATGTTCAACTGTTCAAGAATTTTAATTACCTTGAAATGATTATGTTCCCTGTATCAATTTTTAGTAAGAATCAAAGATGCGTCAATGGAAAACGATTAAAAATGTACCTATCAATATAATGGCAGAAAAAATAAAGTCGAGTAATTTAAATTTTCATTTTTGTATAAAATCATACATGATAATTAAACTTCAATGTTCATTTTTGATTGTTTTATATCAATATTCGGTGAGGTTGTTTTGTATGCAGGGGTGTCGAAAGATATGTGGCTAATGCACGAGTAGAATGTATACAACTATCGATACATAAAACAATTGATGCATTTAGAAGAAATTCCCGGATTAAAAGATTTGAGCTTTCTCGTTTAAACTGAAATTATTTTCTAACAAAATAGATGAAGATGCTAAATTTTAGAAGTTCATACAGTAAAATTCTTCGGAACGGAGCGATTTTTCACGTTAAAAAAGAACTTGTTCAAGACGGAAACCTGCCAAATATTCGGTAACGTACTTTTTCGGTTTGCCAAGCTTCTTATTCAGTTATAATCGATAAAAACATGACAAAAAATTATGTAAAAGGGTCGAAGTATGCAAATTAAACTCATTGGATAATTATAATGCAATTTAAATTGAAATTTTTTGGTTTTTGAAGTCGAACATTCTCCATTTAATGTAATTAAAAAGGATACGTTGGGCAATATTCATTTGTCTGTCAAAAGAACGTCACTGCGTACAAATAACAATAAGGAAAAATGGCGTACAAATTATCCAGTTGCCTAGAAACTGCTAAAATTACATATCACCTACGAATCTTTCAACATCTCGCTACCGTGCATAGAACGTTTTTATCTCGATCAGTAAATGGGCCATAATTAGAGACTGTCCCTTTAGCGTCAATCTTGGCAGCCTGCGGTTTTTCCTTAACATTTGACGAGTCAATTTTTCCTCTAACTCGCTCGATAAACACGTTATTCCTAAAATATCGACTCGTTAAATATTCAAGTAAAAAATGACTTGATAATTATGAAAAATATAATGAAGTTGACGAAGAAAGTCTCACGAAGCTCGAATAAATTTATAAAGAGTTTTTTAATGGTGAAAAAACGTATTGTTTAAGTTTTGTGTATATGTAAATATTTTTTTAAAGTTAAATTTTGTTTACAGATTAAAATTCGAATTTTCCTGCATTTATTATAATTAAATTTTGAATCTTGCGGTCGGTGAGCAGAAATTTTTGTCGTCGAAACTTGAATTTTAAGCAGTTTTTATATATAATATTTTAAGCAGCAATTATATATAACATTTTAATATCAAATTCTGATAAAATATAAATAAAATTACTTTTAAAAATATTAAACATTTACTCTGTTGCTTCTTAAATAAATAAAAGATTAAATAACTTCTTCTATAAAAAATATATTAAAAAGATTTTTTAAAATTAACTTAATATACTTATTTATTTATAGGATAAATTATTTAATCTTATAATTTATTTAAAGTTTTAAAAGAAAATTAGAAAATAAGATAATGTGAATAATGTGTCCTAATTTTATTTTATTTATTTAAATATGTAAATAATCTGATTTATAGTAAAATTTTTATATTACAAATATACAAATTAAAATATAAAATATTTTAATATTTATATTTACAACATAAATTGCATTATAATAACTAAAATTAAAGCTTAAAAAATACGCACATAATTTAAAGGTATAAAACATAAAAATGTTAATTAAAAATGATTTGATATAAAATAAAATGAAATATTGGAATTTTTTAATGGAATTTTCAGTCTTAAGTTTTAGAGGAATTTTAAATGGGATAATTTTCCATTAAATGTCCCAATAAATAATTCAAATGTAAGAAATTAATTTTTAAAATAGGAATATGGAAATTTGCGTGATCGATTATCGTCTTTAACTGCTAATTACATAACGTTATAAGATTAAAATTAAAAAATTGTTTTGATTTCTATTCAGACGAACATTCATAAGCAATTTTTACACATAATTTTTTCTACTTAATAATTAAAATGATTACATATGCACAGAATCAATAACATTTGATATTATTTATCAATCATGATTGATTACATGCATATATAATTACGCTAAAGCTATATTGTATCATTGAAAATGGAACAGTGTATTTATTTATGTGTTATTGCTTGCAATTATTCATAAATTATTCAAACATTTACGTCAATTCTTATAAAATATAGCGCTTATATCAATAAATGAATTTATTTAATGAAAAAATGTATAACAGAAAATGTGCCAAATTCAATTCTTTAATATTGTTATAAGTTATTATTTAAACATAAGTAGTTGATAATAAATGAGCTCGGTGATAATGTCGATTTAACCCAAAATTAATTATTTTGAATCTATCTAGGCTAAATGAGTTATATTCTTCTACGTACTTTCGAGCTGAAGTCAGTTTTAAGTTGAATTTTCTCAATTATTTTTATGAAAAGGCTTGTAACGTTGTTGCTGCATTCTTTATTTGTTTTCATCTCTGATAATTGCTACCATTACCTTTACGTCTTCAGATTGGTTCGAGAGAACTTTAACTCCGATTTCCCTGAAAATTTCTAAAAAATTTTCCCCTAATACACAAACCATCCTGCAAAATTTCAGAAGTTTTCGACAAAAAGTGCAAGAATTATTAAGCTTGAAATTAGATGAACAAACACACTAAAATTCATACAGAAAAACGGAAAAAAGCCTCAACTTTTGCATTTCTCGACGTTTCAATGATTCCCGGAGTCCAAAAAATATAAAAATCTTGAGGGTCATTAATTGCCAAACTTTCCCTTTGTTATATAACAACTGGAAATTAAAAAGTACAGTACTTTTTAATTTCCGGTTCGATAATTCGATGATTTTATTATTCTATTTTATAAATTCCAACATATATATATATACGTGTGTGTGTGTGTGTGTTGGAACCTATAAAATATATATATACTAAACTTTTCTTGAAGTGTTAATGAAGTTAATGTTTATGATGTTCTAATATAGTTAAGTGAGAGATCGAGGATTCCCAATGGGGTCGATATAGACCCACTGGGGATCAATAGAATTTTGAAACTTAAGGGGTCAATTGGGATCGATGGTTATATTTTATAAAAATATTCTGTACTGTACAGTACATTAATATTTTTCATTCATATACATTTTATCAGCTATCACATTGTTTATGTCTTTAATTCTCTTCCTTGAATTACTTTATCGTAATTATAGTAATTTTAATTAATAAATTAAAACTAAAAATGATTATCTTCGTAAGCATCTTTATTTTTCAACGAACATATTAAATTTTAAATGACATTTTGTTACGATATACAAATAATTTGACGTCTGGTTTAAAGTAATATAATTCACTTAAAATTAATGAAATAATTAAACAATTATTTTAACAAAAGTATTAAGAAGTTTTAATTTTCTTTTATATCATAAATTGGGGGAGTCTCTCGACCGTCGGAGGTGTTGGCACGATAATCTCAAGAGAATAGTCGACACAACACCGTGAGATAATGGTTGGTTCTTGGAGGAAAATGCAACCTCAATTGAAGTGGATGTATAAAAATAGATTATCCTTGCTATTGATATTAAGTTAATTGATTATTGAGAATCTAACCCAGGACCTTTGTCTAGATCACTTTAATTTGGTGGCCATACAGATATGCAAAAGAAGGGGCGGGGGAGGCCGCGCAATGCCATTCCCAAAGTTATAGAAAAAACAAATATATCTGAAATTGTGTCCAGTTAAGAAATTCAGCCTGAAGAACAGGATTATGATAGAGGTGAAGTAATCGAAGTGAGATCTCCAAAAATACAAGACTACTTTCATACCATACGAGGAGTAGACATTCCAACAGCAGAAGAACAGAGATATTCGCTGGGATCCTTAAACGATTTAATTCAAGAAAAATTCAATTAAACATTGAATTGCAAAATATCAAAACAGAAGTTAATAATCTGAAAGAAGAAAACAGAGCTTATCAACTGGAACCTAAAAGAATTGCAAAAAAGTGGAAGAAATGGACTTAGTAACTAAGGATAATTCCCACACAAAAGGTGAGCTAGAATTTGAAATAGATCAATTATTAAATGAAAAAACTAACAAAAATTTAGTAATTATTAATTTTCCGTTTGAAACTTCGAAATACCTAAAAGAAATTGAACAATTTATAACAAGTGAACTAGGTATTACAAATAATACAATAGATTGTTTAATTAAATTAACTAATAATGAATATAAGCCTAGGATAAAAATTGTATTTTCCTCAACATATGACAGAAATTTAATACTTAAAGAATTTTGATGTAAGAAAGCAAAAAAAAAAAATTATATTCAAAATTATTATTCAAAAATTATATTCAGATCTGAGGAGAAAAAATTTGGTATCAAGAAAAAGCTAAAGGCATTAAAATAATAATGAGAGATGATTATTATATTAAGGAAGAGAATATATACACATATGATCTCAACTTACAAAAAGTTATACATTTAAAAGGTTTTTTACGACTAAATTGAATGGTTTATCAAATACACAGGGCACAAAATCTTACAGTTGCACGAATAATTTGGAGAGCAGATGATTCCACAAACCAAGAAATACTAGAAAATAATAACCGTCAGGGAAATAGAATAGAGCAGACAAATTTAGTAGTTGAATTACCACTAAATGCGAGTGACTATACAAAAAGGAATAATTCCAAAATTCTTTTTGGATTTTGGAATATTCAAGGCCTCCAAAGAAAACTATACGCAGATATATTTTACAGATATTTGGAATCTAATACAGTTATGGGTCTGTCTGAAACTTGGTTGATCCAGCAAAAAAATAGAAGACAAAGCCTTTCTAGAACGAACATTTTTAGTATTAGAAAGTAAAGGTTAAAGAAATAGTAATTAGGCCGGCCCTCTGGAGGTCTCTTATTATTAATAAATAAAAATCTAGGTAAATTGAGGTCTTGGGTTGCTGATAATAACTACATCCTAGCTGAATTAGAACTTTGTCAATGTTTAAGTGCACTCTGGGGAGAAAAACGTATAGGAATTACTCTTATATCTACCATCAAAATCCGATAAAAAGAGAATCTTAGCAAAAATCCAAAATAAGATAATACAGAGAACTAATATCATAGACTTGTGGATAATTGGTAGCGATGCTAATAGTCGAATAGGTGAAATTATGGATACAAAAGCAAAAAATAACAATGGAATTATTGATGATATTAGAACGTCTAAAGATAAAGTAACTTAGGAGGTAGGACACTACTAGAATTTGTACACGATAGTAGTTTATATATATTGAATGGACGACTTCCAAACGACAGTCCTGCGGAATACACCTACCTGTCTAATTTAGGTAAATATATAATTGACAATGTAATTTGTTCGGAATTCGTTCTAAATAAGATTAATGAATTTAGAGTTTTGAATAATGATATTTCAGACCACTTCCCTGTGTAACTAGAACTAATTGGTGTTCCACACGAAAACAGGGAAAAACAAATTCAAAAAAATAGTCGAACTTACAGAAGAGAGATGAGAAAAAATTCAAAAATGAATTCAACAATCAATTGTTAACGATATAAGATCATGATAGTAATAGAACGGCTGTTCAGAAATACGATAACTTAGTGAATATAATAGATCAACTTCGATGGAACAATAACAGAATACAACTCAAACAAGTCTGGTTTGATAAGAGTTGTTATTTAAATAAGATTAAAAAACAACGTAGCTACAGTATTTTAGAAAAATGAACTCGGAGTCAACGTTGAAAGAATATATAAGAAACAAAAAAAATATATCAAAATCTAATTAAAGCAAAAAAGAAGAAATATTATTCTGAGATGAGTGACCAAAGATACTAAAAAATTTTGGAATATTATTAAACAAGTCAGAAATAAACCACAAATCCCAGAACCAAAATGTTATGTGATGTATAAAAACTGGCAGCAATACTTTGAGGAATTTTTCATTACCTATAAAAATAAATATAATGTGCATAAAATACAATGTTTAACTGTTACGATTCAATCAATAACAGAAATATTTAATGTAGAAAATTTACATAGGTGTATTAAAAAAATAAGAGAGAGAACGGCTCCAGGTGCCGACTCCATTACCAACTTGATAATCAAAAACTTTTCGATAGAAGCTATTCATCTATTTGCTAACCTATACAATAATTTCTATAACACGGGTACAATACCTGGAGATTGGAACAGAATCATTTTCCAAATGATATTTAAAAAAGGGGAAAGAAGCCGTCCAGTCAACTATCGTCCTATCGCTCTTTTGTCTGCGTTTCGTAAACTGTTTACAGCAGTACTAACGAAAAAGTTTAATGAGTGGACTGAGAATAATAAATTACTTAATTATACACAGTTTGCCTTCACAAAAAACGGAAGTACTCAAATTGCATTATTTTCATTGACGGCGCTAGTTCAGTTGCAATTATATAAGAAGAGACAAAAAGTCTTTGCCTTGTTTTTGGACATTGAAAAAGCGTGACTCAGTGGTTATCGCAGTGTTACAAGAGAAGTTAAGCAAAAATGGAGCAGACACACGTATGATCAGAATAATGGATCATGTGAATAGAATGTTGAGCACTACGAAGTAATAATAATACAATTTGACAAGAAATGGCCAGCATTACAAGTGAATAGAGGTCTACTTCAAGGTGACCCTTGGTCTACTTCAAGGTGACCCTTGGTCTCCACGTCTTTTTAATTATTTCCTAGCAGATATAAATGAATGTTTCGAGAAAAAAGATGATGATTTATTATAGACGGCCAAGTAATCCACTCTATAGCATATGCTGATGATATCGTAATAGTCGCACCCACAGCAGCAGGCCTTGGCAGAAAAATTAGAAATGTACAAAATATTTCGATACATTAAAATTAAATATCAATCCAAGAAAATCTTCAGTTATGATATTTCGCAATGGTTCCAAACTTGCAAAGAAAGGTACATCGTTCTTTTTGAACCAAGTACAATTAAAGATAAATTTTTGGGAGTTTTACTGAGCCCACATTAGCCTTCGAAAAGCAATAGAAAAAAGTCGTTCACAAATCAAATTATCTGATAAATAACACGAAATTTTGCACACACATTAAGCTAAAAATATATTCAGCCATTTTAGATTGTTTACCTCTATAATTTTTAATGCGATATCCTACGCCCCACCAATATGGAGTCTAACAAAATATAAGAAACTTGAATCAATTCAAAATAAATTTATTAGAAAAATGTTTACTCTGAATTACAATACAGCTGGTTATGCTCTTAGAATTGAACTCAATAGATTCAGATTAGCTCCTTTCTTTGTTAAAAGGTTTATTAATCTAAATATATAAGATTAGAGACAACGGCAACCTACCAACAAAATTGTTATATTTGTCAAAAACCCCCATAAATTACCTGGATTACTCAAATGAGGAATATTGTAAATGAATACGGAGTTTCCATAGAGCCATTATTAGAAGATTCAGAAATTAGTGAATTTATAAGGAAGCAAGCAATACAAAACGCATTGGAAATTACACTAGCTCAAGATATTGAAGAAATACACAAGAGAAGAGAGCCTAAATGGTATAAAATATTGCTAGACTACCCCTTCAATAAGAATTATATGTTATCCAATATGTCGTTTACTGTCAAGAAGTTTTTATGCAACTAAGATTAAATAGCGATTTGTTTATAGTCAATAATAGAATTTAGGAAATTTCAAAAAGTACCTGTCCAAAATGCCAAGAATTATTCATTAAGACCACGTTTTTTGTGAGTATAAAAAAGGTGATGAACTAAGAGATCAATTCAATTTCATTACAGAAGAAAATCAAATGTATCGTTTTTTCCAAGATGCAAAAATCTTTTGTAAATAATTCCTTTAAGGGTTAAAGTTTTTGAATTGATCTAATTAACATACGCAATAAGATGAACAGATAATACCAAAAATTATTATTATGCTTATGATTAATGTAAATTCTATGTAATAACAGACTATGGCCTAATATAACTAATAAATAAATAAATAAATTATATCATAATTTGCTTTTATTTTGTTGAGAAAATAGAAATATTTTCGCATCTTCTGCTTACAAACATATTTAATTCTACAGGTTATATGACGATTATAACTTTGATAAAATATATAAAAATAACATAATATAATTATGTATTATATTAATTTAAATTTTTAATAAAGCATTGTATTACATATTTATACTATGGCCTATTTTTGTAGATACTTTTAAGATTTAAATACAATAATATACGCATGAATAATTATTGTAATAACAATTATTTTATTATTATTTTGTACATGTACTTTTACTAATTTATAGAAAAACAAATAATAGGTTATTAAATAATATTAATAAAATTTATATTATTTTAATGTCAGGTTTAGATTTTATAGCAGGACATTACAATTGTCATGTCGCGTTATGATATTTATGCTAAAAGAGAGGAATAAAACGTAAAATTTTATCTTAAATGTAAAATGTCAAATTTTATTTTTTATGAAACAGTGTCCTTTTCGTATTGTTGGCCTGTTAAACACTGACTTTATAGTGTATTTCGAAGACACACGGCAAATTTTCATCGTTTATCTTTGTTTAGTTGGTACGGTACAGTACATCGTTTTTCTGTACGCGTTTCGGCTGTAAAATTTTATCTTAAGTGATAAGATAAAATTAAAAAGGTTCGAATATATAATTAAAAAATGAAATAATTATATCGTCGTTATATTTGTTTTTAATAAGAATACAGTTCGAATACAAGTCTGAAGAAGGCAGTGAAATATCAGAGTTGTTTACACAAAATATAAAAAAAATTGAGATAAAATACAAAAAGTAAAAGCTAGTAATGTTTTTACTAGACTTTCCAGCATACTTTATTTGTTTTAATTCCTAATAATTGCTACCGTTATCTTTGTCTTCGGATCGGTTCGGGAGATATTAATGAGATAGAGGCTATATCTCCCGAACTAACGATCCGATTTTCCTGAAAATTTCTGGAAACATTTTCCCATAATACGCAATCATCCCTGCAAAATTTCAAAAATTTTCAACAACAGGCACATGAGTTATTAAGTTTCAAATCGGGTGAACAAAATATTCCTCCCCCACAAATGTCCGTACAAACAGAAAAAAATCCCCATGTTTTTGCATTTCTCGACGTTTCAAGGTCCCGAGTCCAAAAATGTATAAATTTTGGGGAGTCATTTTTGACTGATTTGATATAAATATTCTATATTTTTTCATCAAACAAGTGATCAAATGAGATTGAATTTAGCAAAATTGTTCCAGTCATACTTAGAATATGACAAAGATGCAACTTTTGTGAATATTAACGTCGGAAGTATCGTAAGCAGCAATTCAAATTAACATTTATTTATTTACGCGACAAATTTATCAGAAAACAAATAGTTTTTTACATTTTACATCTTTTTCTTCGATATTCGCGCCATAGATATGATAATTAATATAATTAAGCGTGTTTATACATCAAGTTTATTTCCTAATTGTTAATTACCATTAAACTTTGTAAATAAAATAATAAATTTTTCTTCTTTTAATTAACTTAAACTGAATTTTATGTTTTAAAGAATGAATTTTAAGCTTAATAAAGTGAAGCTAAATTGAAATAAAGATTTAATTGTAATTGATTTTAAAACACAATTAACATCAAACAGGCCAAAGAAATTTAAATATTAATATTTATTAGGAAAACATTTTAAACATTCATATTTTACATGTACAAGCCCTTCAGAGCCTACAACGACGTTATATGACGTATGTAATAATTAACACAGTATTAATACATAAAATTTTATAATTTAAGAAAAAATATTAACCATTTACGAAATTTATTATAACTTTTTTAAGAATATTAATCTTAATTTATAGACTTTGTAAAAATCTTCACAGTTATGTACAGTACAGTACAGCATCTTCAGTTACTTATTTATATTTTCAATATTTTCAAATTCATTTACGTATTATGGAATTTATCCAGCTACAAGGGGATACAATAAACACTGCAAACAAAAGTTGAACTAAAATAAAATATAATTCCTATGTTGGAAATTTTTCCGTAGCACTTGAATACACAGAGTTAAATCAGTGAATTCAGACTCGAGGCTCGTTTTTTATATTACCGCTGTGGTCCTCTGACAATTTAACATTTTTGTTAAAAAAATTGTATACTCTTGTTATCATAATTGGACCGATTTGAAATAGTTTGTGGTAGAATTCTTCTATAGATTTGCACACAGTCAAATTGATCTCTAAAATTTATTCATTCATTACATGTACAAATTAAATGGTAGATAGAAAATTGATCTTGACGCATTGTGCATTGACTGTTCTTAATATTTAGATCACTACTACATAGAAACTGCTCAATCTAAGCTGCATATAAAATCTTTTCGTCTTAAATGGAATTTGAAAATGATTATAGGCCTAATAGTTGGAAGGAGGCAAATTTAAATTGTTAATATACCACCAATGAAATTTTTCCATTTCTAGTTCGATTGATTTTCCACTACTAAAGTAGTAAATCGGCTTTGTTATTTACACTTGTCTTTGTTTTATGGACCATCGGAGCTTGAAAAAACCGCCCTCGTAATTTTCATTTTTACTAATATAAAAATTAAATTATTTATTATTCTATTTGCTTTATTTTGAAGTCGTTGGACACGTTTTCCAAAAGACAGTGTTGAAGTAAAATGAATTCCTAAGTACGAAATTTCTTCGACTACTTTCAATTTGTCGTTTAGAAGGTAAAAATCGTCATCCTGTTCAGCTGTTCTTCCTCCTCTTCGAAATATAAGGATATGAGTTTTATTTGGGTTAATCTTCATTCCCGACTGAGAAAAATATTTCTGCACCTGATTTAGTTTTCTTTCTAGACCAATGTTGGTAATCGAAATTTACACCGCATTATCCGCATATTGAATTGAATGGACTGTCTGATTTCCACTGGAATTCCATTTTCTTCCCTGTTGAATTGTTTATCAATATCATGGATCATGAAATTAAATAAATAAGGTGATAATGGGTCACCTTGCAAGAGACCTCCGCATATGTCAAAAAGAGGGTAAGTATTCTTACCACTTTTAATTGTGACTAAATAGTGACCGAATAAAGATTTTATCGCTTTTATAAATAGTGAATATCTTCACCATGTATTTTTAATTTAGCACAATTTTCCTATTGATATCGAATGAAAGGCAATGTATAATAAGTTCTGTTAATAAAACAAGTCCCAGTAGACATCTTACATAGTAAACGGCCTTTTCTCAGTCTTAAAAAGCTGCATAGACTTTGTGTCTTTTTCTAGAAAGATGAATTTGAATAGTCGAAAGCAATACAAAAGCTGTAACTTCCATACTACCGTTCTTAACGAATGCAAATTGTGAGTTTGATATCAAAAGATTCACTTTTGTCCATTGATCGAACCTATTCGCGAAAACTAATGTAAAAATTTTTCTTAATGTAGACCAATGGTTTCCAATTAGTGGTACGCGTACCCCTAAGGTACGCGAAATTGCGTGAAAGGGTACGCGCAGCAATCTAAAATCGGTTGATTTAAAATTTAAATGCACGAGATGAATCAATCAAAAAATAACGGGTGAACCATCAAAAATTCGGCAATCTACAACACGATGTCGAATTCGCAAATTCATTTATTTATAACTAAAATAATTTAGAAATTTCATCAAAAAATGCATTTGTGACAATACCTAAATGAAATTCTTGCACAAGAAACAAAAATTGTACAATTATCATTATCATCGTGTCAGCGACGCGGCAATAAAATATTTACTACCATTTTGCGCAACGTACCACTGCGAGAGCGGATTTTCGGCCGTGACAAACACGAAAACTAAACATCGTCACCGACTTCGACTCGAAGACGACTCGAGACCGAAGCTGACCAAAAAGCAACCGAATTTTACAAAGTTGCGCAAAGAAAATCGTGCGCATTTGTCGCGTTAAAATTAAATAACCTTACGTTATTTTCATTATTATTAGAATTGTATTTTAAAGGTAATAAATGTAAAGAAAATTGTTCACTAGCTGTCTACCCACGGCTTCGCCCGCATTATATCGAATTTTCTCGTGGGAGTAAGATATTTTCTCGCAGTAAAATGTAGCCCGTGTCCGTCTCCAACGTGTAAGCTATCTCTGTGGCAAATTTTATTAAAACCTGTTCAGTGTTTTAGAAGTGAAAAGGCGACAGACAGACAGAATTACCTTAGAATTTATAATAATAGTATGGATTAATATGAATTTCTGCTATAAGGGGTACGCGAGTTTGAGCTGTTTCCTGAAGTGGTACGCAGGAAAAACTAATTGGGAACCACTGATGTAGACAATATAGCAATGGATTTATAATTAGTGGGATTTGACCCATCACTCCTTTTGAATATTATCCGAAAATTTGCAGAGCATCACGATTTAGGAAAATACCATGTTAATATAGGCCTATATATAATTGTAACTAAGCTCCAAAACTTCTGTCGCTTCAATCGTTTTAGAAAACTGACTGATATTAAATTGGGTCCAACAGCAGTAGATTCAGTTAGTTTATTAATAATAATTGCTATTTCAGATGCCTGTATTGGCAGATTCATCATCACCTTCTCACCATACATTACGGCTGCATCTATTTCTGATAAACTAATTGGTATATCCGATTTCCTCTCCTTGAAAAAAATCAAACCATTTGACAAAATCAATATGATCCTGATTTTCCATCCCGGTCCTCGGGCAATATTTTTTTACCATTGACCAGAAGAGTTTTTTGTTCAACAAGTTAAAATAGCTTCTTTTCTTTGCCTTTATAAGATTATATTATAATATATATATATATAATAATCTTATAAAGGCAAAGAAAAGAAGCTATTTTAATATATATATATTTTTTTTTTGAACCACTATATTCAATTAATCGTTCTCTTGACCTATTTTTACGAAATGATGCCAGAGTATACCTCGTATTCTTTGAGTCTCTTGGCAATATAACAGTCCAGATTGAACCACTCCTGCTTAAACTTAGATGTTATTCTGTTTAAGTATTTAATTCTATGAGAGCTCAATTCGATAATATAGTCATTGAAAATTTTTCTTAATTTATTATAAATTTCCCCGAAACACGTCTTTTGAACTAGTTTCATTCTATCACCTATTTGATTCAAATTTTTTATGTTATATTTATATTTCTTCGTTTGTAAATTGACTCCTTTACTTATCTTCTCATTAGAAATTGGTAAATTTGTACAGTAGTTGATCTGATAAATCATTATCAAGTGTCTTGAATCCGACACAATGGTCCAAAATAAATTTAGAACATAATATATAGTCAATCACCGATGCACCTGTCGTCGAAATAAAGGTATGGCTACCAGGATAGGCCATTCAAAATAAAAAATCATAACTTTTAGCAAATTTAATTAGTAAATTTCCTTTCTCGTTGATTCCTGTATCGTGACTTCTTATATTATAAACAACCTGATTATTCCCGTTGTAATTAGAATCACACTCGTTTCCAATTCTGGCGTTGAAATCCCCAAGAATTAACCACAACGAGGTAAAATGTGACCAGTTCAAAAAGATTTTTTTGATTTCTTGAAATGGGCTTCACAGCATTTCGTAGGGAGGAGTATAATTAGCAATTATTGCCATTGCAGAACCTATTAAATTTATGATTTTCTAATTTAACCATTACAAATATTAGGTAAGTACTCCAATAAGAATAAACCAAATTTTCCAAGGATTTGTTTATTAATAGTATAATTCCTCCCTTAGGCCTACCAACTCATGGTTTTTTTTATTTCTGGAACCAAAATATAATTAAATGATGCTTGTAGGAGAGATCCTTTACAGTTAGTTCAGTAATCCAAGTCTCTTCCAGTCCTATAATTTCATACATCTCTAATAGTTTTATGAAATAAATAGAAAAATTTATTTCTAACACCTTGGGTATTCCAATTAATGACCTTGATCTTAGAATCTTTGTTTAATGGTGAATTCAATTCGTCAAAATGATTGCTACTATTGTTGTTAACGTTGGTATTCACAATACTAAATAAATTAGTCAATTGATTTCGACATGTAGAAAAGATCTAGCAATTCTTTATAAAGCTATAAGTAATTTTCTTATTCTTGTAAATGACAATCATTTCTTAATAAAATTTGCATACTTTATTTCTTTGCTTCTATTTAAAGCGGAAGAATTTTAGCTCTACGATCCCTAGTCTCTTGAGTGAGTCGCAAATTGCTATAAATCTCATCACAGGATACTTTTGTACTTGCGAAAGACAGATAATATTTGATTTTTCCTTTCAACAGTACTTTTACGATCGTGGGCTCTGCTTTTCTTATAATATAAAAACCATTTCAAATTCTGCCAATTTCAGTATTTCTCTAAAGAAATTTGTTAGGCTTTCTTTAATATTCGTATTATCATTCATCGAATAGCCAAATAACATCAGATTAAGTTAATTGGTTATATTTAAAATATTATATGCTATATACTGTTGAGCTTGCAACTTCCTGTCTAAATCAGGTAATAAATACTGTTTGTAATTTGTTGACCTTAAAATCCTTAAAGTCAAACTAATTTCTGTTTTCACTTGCAAAATTTGTTCAGTTCTAGAACTATGTGAGGCCTGTCGAGGCTATCATCCTTCTCCATCAATTCAAAATTATTTTCCCTCTCTTCTTCATATACTTTTTCACTCCTCTCCATATCCTTAGAAGTCACAAGTTGTTTACGGAACATAGTTTCCACTTAACGGCTTCTGGTCAATGAAAGCCGTCCTCTCTTCGACGGAGAATGCGATTTTGTTCAATTCCAGCCATAATAAGTAAAATCCATGTAATTATTAATAAGTATGCCTGATCAAAATCATCATCAAATAATCCTTCTTCTTTCTCAAGATAAACGCACTCAAAATTCGTGCCAACACCATTGAACGCCCCTCTCTATTTTCGGCATTTTTCAATAGTAAATGGCTCATTAATTCTCATTTTCTCATTCAAAAAATCTGAAAATTTTATTTAAAAAAATAGCAATAAGTTAATTATAATTTAACTTAATCAAACAAAAATAAATTATATTAAAGTTCAGTTAAATAAGTGTTTAATATCAAAAATCTTAATAAAAAATAACAACATTAATTTAAATAGTAGAGATTATGAATACATACATCTAGAGGTTGTATTTATAATATTTTTCTGTTTAAAATAATTTTATTAACATAAATTCTTCATCATATTAATGATGATAAGACAATGATAGTTAATTAATGGCAATTAATAATAGCATAATTTCAAAATAAAATATTATTCATTGTTTTTAAACATCATTAAAACGAATATTTTATTGGACACTTTCATCAAAAATACTCTCTTAATTAAGGAGAAACATCATTTTTTTCATAAGAAAATGAATTTTATAATGTTACAGATCAAGTTATAATTTAATATTTTAGTAATTAAATGTATCAGAATTAAGGAAAATAAAAGGAAAAGTGTTAAATTAAATCCAATAAAGCGTAATGAAAGCAATGAACAAAAGTCCACGAAGATCTTGTCTACTTTCAAACCGCAATAACTTAAGTTCTATTCAACATAAAAACAATCTGTAAAATGCATTAGATAAATAATTTAGTTTATATTTAGATTATGCAATTATAATATTTTTAAAATTCAATGCAAATTTGTCATTAGCAATATAAAATGTAATACAGTTTTGCAATTCCATAAATAAGCACGTCCTCTACTTTGTTTTAAAAATGCATTGGTAATCCTGGTGTGAAGATCGTTTAAAGTATGAGATATGAGAATAAATTTAGTAATTATTTACTAATTCATAACTTTTTGTATTAATTTATACAAATTAACTTTCTAAGATCGTTTTTAACTTGATTTTTAAAGTCCACGTGGGCTTTGTAAACATTCCATTATTTTCTATCAATTACGTTGCCATATTCTTTAAGAAAATTTCTCTTATCCATAAAATCTCATTTAAAAATTAATTAATTTATAATTAATAATCGAAGTATTATATTAAAAATGACGAATCACAAGTCTGGAACCATTCTCATAATAATTTAGGTCAAGGTTCATCGCGTGTTTTCTTTACGAAATTTCAAAATAATAGAAATTTTAACTTAGAATAGAATATTTAAACTGTTAGTCAACAATTTTTCTTATAAATAATATTGAATTTTTTCATTTTTCTTAAGAAAATTTCTTTTAA
Source organism: Centruroides sculpturatus (assembly GCF_000671375.1). Lineage (NCBI taxonomy): Eukaryota > Metazoa > Arthropoda > Arachnida > Scorpiones > Buthidae > Centruroides > Centruroides sculpturatus. Next base: position 41,929 of record NW_019385905.1, on the reverse strand, counting down.
ACTCAGAAAACCTCATTTTACGGTAAAACCTGCCCAAAACGAAACTTGAATAAAACGGAAAGAATTCTTATAAATAGAGCAATTTTTACGAAAAAATATTCGGTTTATACAGGTTTTACTTCACTTTACACTTAATTTTGTTTAGAAGAAGTGAAATCCCATTCGAACTGTGTAAAAATTTATAAATTACCTATAAAATTTAATAAAGATTTAAAAAATTATTTAAAAATTATATTTTAAATTAAAATAAAATTGCGTTTTTATAATAATTCTTATATCCATTAATTCATATGGAAATGAACTTGTAACAATTTGTCAACGTGGGCAATTACAGTCTGTGTGAAATTCTGAGCTACATATAAAATGACGTTAATGAGAATCAACGAAACGAATCGTAAATGCATGAAGAACAGAGTCGAGAAACAGGAAAAATTTTATTAACAGCATTTCTTTTTATCAACGGTCACGAAAAAGCGTGACATGTCGCACGTGTCTTCGGCACATCCTCCTAAGAGATTCTATCCACGGTTTGCAGGGAATGTTTTTGTTTAAACTTCCTACTGTCCTGTCAATTTAAACCTTTTAAACAAGTTTAAAAAACGTGTGAAGTCTTCAATGATTGACACATCTATCTGTATCGGAATCAGAAGAAAGTTCACCCCTTCCTCCCCAGAAAAACTAGTTTACTATTCTCAAACAATGTAGCGAGGTATCTAGACGATTAACTTGGAAATAATTACGGAAAAAGATCTTTGTAACGCAGCGATTTTCTGTGTTAAAAAAGAAAAACCTGTTCGAAACGGAAAAATATTCGGTACCGTACGAGGTTTTAATCTACATTAATTTCTTCTTTAAGTAATTCAAAATCTGCAATTGTGTAGGCACGTTAAGTGTTAATAATTTAAAAAATAAAGTCGTGTCTTCTAAATACTTAACATGGATAAATTTTAATTTTACTTTTTTTATAATTATAAATTTGTTATGCGCTGCATATTGATTTCGAGTGGACTACTCAAAATTCAAGTTTATCCAGGTTATCGGCTGGCCTACAAAACATGTGATATGTTTTTCTACTCAAAACAGCTGATAACCTGGATGAAATTAAATGTTTTTCTTACCGGTATGTAAAGAAAATCAGTAACAGTAGAAGTAGTTGTAAAGCAAATTTTCTCTTCATTCCAATATCAAATTAACTTCTTCAGACAATTGTGCAGTTTTTATGAATAAAAATAATTTTTCCGTTTTCAGAAGGTTTCGACAAGAAAAGCCGAAGAATTCTTGCCGTTTTACTCGGGTTTTAAAATTGCCAAAGTTTCGTCCGTAGCACCTTTCATCTATCTCGAGACACCGTATCCACTACTCAGTCTCTTATCTTTGTCATTATATCTTTCTAACTTAATAATAGCCGCTATTTTATTATTAAATTATCTTTCATATAATTATCTTCTTACAAAAATACAAATATAAAAGTTAGATTAAGATCAAAGTGTTCTTAGACAACTTCCTTGATCAGTCTTTAAAATTAACTTACATTTTTCTTAAAATTTATATTATTATAAATTAATCTAAATTTGAAATTAATCACAATACAAAATACATTTAGATTAATTTAAACTAATCTAAATTTAGTCTGTGTTTTGTAAAATTGTGTTGAATTTTATGCTTTTGTTGTAGTTTTGATATTCAAAAATGATAGATTTGAGTAGGAATCTGCGATCTATTGTGACTTATAAACAATAATTTTATATTACAATCCTATTGTTTTTATAATTTTATATTATGAAACAAAGCTTTCTTTAGAAAACAACTAAAGTTTTTTAAAAAATTCACAATTTCTCTGTAAATAAAGTACATTTCGTTACCTGTAGTTCAGAAACTTCATGAATTTCTATAAATTAAAGCTCGACAGAATTACCTACTCCTATAATTTCACAATAACCTTGTATATATATATATATATAATAAATGCTCGATATATATATATATATATATCGAGCATTTATTTCAATACAGTAGCATTATAATATCGCATTCATACAGAAAAATTATCCATTTATGGCACGATTACACTATCGTTGACATTCATAACACGCATTTAAATATAGTTAAACATATTGTAATACGAGTGGAAAATAAAAAAATATCAAAAAAGCAGCTTTTAAATCCATTCATTATCACTCAAAACACACACAAAAAATTACGCAAATAAAGTAAATGTAACTGAGCATTATAATGCAATGTATAGGCCTAAATAAAAAAACAAGTATTGTATGTTTGATTTAACTGCAAAATTTCGATTGATTATATTGACCCCTGTTGACCTCGACCTTTAAATATATATATATAAATTTCTTCCTTCAATCACCGTCCTTTCTCCAAAACACACCTGCTTCAAGACATTAACATAAAGTAGATAGTCCCCCCTACTGTTGTCGACTGGCTAATGAAGTCGAGTTACACGTTATTTCGATTTTTATGACCATCTGCTATATATACCTACCCCCATTTAACGAATTATTCTTCAACAGCGAATGATATTTTAGTAACCAATCAACCGCGAACGAATGTGTTGTGTTTAAACGAATTAAAACAAAGCCTCGAAAAATCGTTATAATTTATAGATTGGTAGTTATAAGTATAGTATAATTTTAGTATTTTAAGGAAAACTTACGTAAACTTAGCTGCCCGGATTGGAAAATGATGTTTTATGTATAATTAAATACATTTTTTATAAGTGAATTTCAAACTTGGTATCGGAATTATAACATCTCAATCACGAATGTTGTGTCAAGTCAGAAAATCATACGTTGTCAGTTAAGTGTTGTTGAGAACCGCCTGAGGTTGTATATAAACCTATCTAGAATAAGGTTTCGTATGTAAGATTAAGAGATAGGTTAGAATGACGGTTTTATCATCGATTTATATTCTGAGTTTGGTAACCTCTTTGATTTCGTGTTATTAACCTCTCTATCGGGTGAATAAAAAGTGTCCACTTAACCCTCGTGTCGGCATCCAAAATGTTCTTAAAATTATTAGCCTATATGCAAGAATGAATTAACTCTTAAATTGTTCTAATTATTTCATTAATCATAATATAAGTATTATAAATACAGTAAAACCTGTGTAAACCGCATTCTCACTGTACTGAATGTTTTTCCGTCTCGATAAGATTCTTTTTTAACAAAAATTCGCTCCATTGTGAAAAAGTTTTTCGTTAGACAGGTTTCATTCTATTCAGGTTCCGTTTTTGACAGGTTTTACAGTATATATGTAAGAAGTTTATGCTTATAAAAATAGTGAATTTTTACAATGTAAATGACCGTCAGACATTTTTTAATGAACTTTACGCTTAGTCTACTCCATATTTTTATAATTATTATAACAAAATATCTTGTTAAAATAAAACATTTTCAAAATTTTCAAATATTTCAGCATATATTTAAAAAAAACATTAATATTTAACACAACTAATAACAAAGATTAGGTAAGGAACTAGTGTAGATACTTTAAAAGAGGAGAAAATATTTCGTCGCATAATTACTAATCTACTATAAGACCTGTCTAAATCCTTTAATTACTTAAGCAATCAATAAATATTGTTATAATAGGAAAAAATTGTATACATTTCTACATAATTTATACTAATCCGAGTGTATTTCCACTTCTCACGCTGTTCTGTATGACGTGCAGAGGCATCGTTAAGATAAACTCACAAGTTAGAATATATTTAAATCTGCGAAGAAACTTGAAAAGGAGCCGACAAGTGAAGAAAATTGTATTTAAAGAGGTTATAGTGTATCTGTAATCAGGTATACTCTTCGATCTGTCAACGCTTTTGAAGAAATGTAACCTTTTCCTTGTAACAAGCTAATGTAATTCAGTCAGCAGTGCAACTTCCTCAACTTTCCCACAACACATGACAACTACTGAAATAAATGTTATGTTCTATAGATTTGGATTATCATATAAATAGTTTTCTTCTCCCCCTTTTTATTTTTTTCTCCTTTTAGATATGGGCACGTCATGAAAAGTGAAAAGTGTATTTTTACGACAATTGCTAAGAATCATTTTAAAAAACAATGAATGAGCATGAAGACTTACGCAGGAATATATTTCAAAGTACATTACAGTAAAACCTGTGCAAAACGGAACCTGAATGAAAAGGGGAAAAATTCTTCGGAACGGCTATGTTAAAAAGAAACCTTCCAAACCAGAAAAAATATTTGGTGCCGTGCGACTCGGGTTTTACTGTATATATAGGCTTAATTTAAACTTTCTGTGGCCATAAGAGATTTTTTCCTCTACTAAATAACAGTAAAAAATCGTGAGGCCCTTATAGCTCGAGGCCCTAAGTCGTTTAGCTTAAATCCAAACCCATATTTAGCGTATATGTAAATCATCAAGCGTGTTATTAAGACAATGATTTAATATACACTTACTGCTCCAATTTGAAATTAAAAAGAAAATATTTAAAATTAAATTAATTCTATAGAAATAAGGAACTGCTGTTTATATAATTATTTTTCACCTAAATTATAAAACAGGAGGTAATTCCTAAAAAAATCTCTAACCTAACTATTGAAATTAAAATTAATTTTGTCCCATATTTATCAGAATATACAGTAAAACCTGCGTAAACCTGAATCACAAAGTACTGAATATTTTTTCCGGTTTTTCAAGATTTCCATTTTAATCAGATTCCGTGTTGGACAGGTTTTACTGTATAAAAATTAAGTTATATTATTAAATTATTAAGCAACTTTTATATGTTACAATGTATAAATTACTGTGTAAGAGAGCATTTAATAAATTATCACTTAATATATGTATAATATAAATTTTTACACGCAGTAAAAACTATGTAAGACGGAACTTTAATAAAACGGAAACCTGCCTAAACGGGAAAAATCCGTCGAAATGGCGCGATTTTCCGTGCTAAAAACAAACCTGCCAACACAGGTTTAACTATTTTTATATCATTCATATAATATAAAAAATGATTAATTATTAATTTTGAGTCAATAGGAACCATTAATTAACTAAGTATATAAGCCTACAGTAAAACCTGTCTATAACGGAATCTTAATAAAACGGTAAAATGGTTAGAGACGGAAGGATTTTCTGCCAAACCGAAAAAACACATTCGGTACCGTACTCGTCCGGTTTACACAGGCTTTCTTGAAAATGATCTTAACCATCTTCCGTAAATCATATATTTTTTAAAATAAAACTCCATTAAATTTTATTTATAGTTTAATTATTATTTGAAATAATTACAATTAATAAATCATAAAAAAATATATGAAACATTAAATTTCATTTTCACATTTAAGTTTGGCCATTAAAAGCATAATTATTGGTGTATCTGATCTTAAAATTGGCCAATTAGGAGTTATGTTTCTCGGCACATTTATACTGAAAATCGATAGCAATAAAGAAAAAAAATAAAATAAAAAATTGGAATTAATTATTACACAGGAAATGTTTGAGCCAATTATTGCATATTATGCAGGAAGTCTTTATAATGTACTTCCTTCGGCTTCAGATAAAAGAGATAGGAATAATTCTTAATTTTATACGTTAAAAAATAATCTAAATTAGTTGTAAATCATAACGAAATTTCAAATTTTTATTCTTTTATTCGACATAACAATAATGTAGATAAGTGGCATTCTAGTTTATAACTAACAATTTCAGATGATTGTATCCAAGTATTTCCTGAACAATTTAACAATTTTATATTCATTTATACAAGCATTTACTAATTTTAATGCTTATAACTTCAATTATTTATTTATATTAGCGTATAATTCGATAAAAATTTGCAGTTTAAGTGTTTAAAACAATTAAACAGCTAAAATTTTAATTTTGATTAATTACAATTAAATAAACGAGTAATGAGCGTGAGAAACAGCGAGGTGTGGCGTACACTACTTCATACTTTAGTAGAAGAATTTAGCAATTGTTCTGCTTTGTTTTAAATTATTTTAAAAATAATATTTATGGATGTAGTAAAATTTCGAATATTCTATTGTAGGGATTAATATTATATAGCTAAATCTTAGGGCATTTTTTTTNGTTTTACTGTATAAAAATTAAGTTATATTATTAAATTATTAAGCAACTTTTATATGTTACAATGTATAAATTACTGTGTAAGAGAGCATTTAATAAATTATCACTTAATATATGTATAATATAAATTTTTACACGCAGTAAAAACTATGTAAGACGGAACTTTAATAAAACGGAAACCTGCCTAAACGGGAAAAATCCGTCGAAATGGCGCGATTTTCCGTGCTAAAAACAAACCTGCCAACACAGGTTTAACTATTTTTATATCATTCATATAATATAAAAAATGATTAATTATTAATTTTGAGTCAATAGGAACCATTAATTAACTAAGTATATAAGCCTACAGTAAAACCTGTCTATAACGGAATCTTAATAAAACGGTAAAATGGTTAGAGACGGAAGGATTTTCTGCCAAACCGAAAAAACACATTCGGTACCGTACTCGTCCGGTTTACACAGGCTTTCTTGAAAATGATCTTAACCATCTTCCGTAAATCATATATTTTTTAAAATAAAACTCCATTAAATTTTATTTATAGTTTAATTATTATTTGAAATAATTACAATTAATAAATCATAAAAAAATATATGAAACATTAAATTTCATTTTCACATTTAAGTTTGGCCATTAAAAGCATAATTATTGGTGTATCTGATCTTAAAATTGGCCAATTAGGAGTTATGTTTCTCGGCACATTTATACTGAAAATCGATAGCAATAAAGAAAAAAAATAAAATAAAAAATTGGAATTAATTATTACACAGGAAATGTTTGAGCCAATTATTGCATATTATGCAGGAAGTCTTTATAATGTACTTCCTTCGGCTTCAGATAAAAGAGATAGGAATAATTCTTAATTTTATACGTTAAAAAATAATCTAAATTAGTTGTAAATCATAACGAAATTTCAAATTTTTATTCTTTTATTCGACATAACAATAATGTAGATAAGTGGCATTCTAGTTTATAACTAACAATTTCAGATGATTGTATCCAAGTATTTCCTGAACAATTTAACAATTTTATATTCATTTATACAAGCATTTACTAATTTTAATGCTTATAACTTCAATTATTTATTTATATTAGCGTATAATTCGATAAAAATTTGCAGTTTAAGTGTTTAAAACAATTAAACAGCTAAAATTTTAATTTTGATTAATTACAATTAAATAAACGAGTAATGAGCGTGAGAAACAGCGAGGTGTGGCGTACACTACTTCATACTTTAGTAGAAGAATTTAGCAATTGTTCTGCTTTGTTTTAAATTATTTTAAAAATAATATTTATGGATGTAGTAAAATTTCGAATATTCTATTGTAGGGATTAATATTATATAGCTAAATCTTAGGGCATTTTTTTTATTGCTTACTCATAAATTATTAAGTTAGATTATAGGCTGAATGTATTAATATGCTACTAAGAGCATTTCTTACCCACAGGCTCTATAATGACCAGCTGCCAAATTTTTCTGCATCGTCTTATCTGGAGACAATTTCACAACTTTTTTTTTATTCAACAGATAAATAAAGCTATTAAAACAGTAACCTTGAATATAATTAAACGTTTTTAAGGTAAATTGCTTGAAATTAACAGTAAAATAATTGGCTTTACTATTAAATGCATAATCAATATACACATTAAGCCCTTAAAAGAGCATTAACTATAGTTTTTATCGATTTATTTGTTACTTGTTAAATAATTATTCTGTTTAATTGTTAAATTAAATATTAAGCATCGAATAAGCGCGCTTTCGTTTAAAATTTCCGATAAATTAGCTTAAACTTCAAAAGTAATTAGGCCTACAAGCGATAAAAGTTTCATCCATTATAAGCAAATTATGGAATTTATATACTGTATATTAAATAAAGCTTATGTAAAATAGGTTATAGCCGTTATTCTTATAGAGTAGAGCCTTTTCTAGAATCTTAGCACTCTGCTACGTACTGTACAGTATAACCTAGAAGATCTCATTCTCTTTTTTCGTTTTGAACAGGTTCCTTTTTAACTTAGAAGAAGAATTTTTCCGTTTAAATAGGCTTCCTTTTTATTCAGGTTCCGTTTTGAACAGGGTTTACAAGCTTCAAAGCCATTTTTTTAAAACAATTTTAATGCAAATTGCGCAAATTTCGATAGACCATTCCAAGTATTTTACTGATTAATAATTAATCCAAAGACGTTCCTCTTTAACAAGCATTAACTTTTTGCTAATTTTTTAAATTTTATTTACTAAAATAATTCAAATAAACCATTAAAATGTGAGCGATTTGAAGTTAAAATTATATAAAAATTGGCATTTCGCTTACAACAGTAGCGATAATTAAATTATAGTAGCCCGTACGAGCAAATGATAACAATATCAATAAGCATTATTATAATATTGACGAATTCAAACGTATTATTATTCTGAAACAGTACTTAGCAGGCAAATTTTTTTCTTATCCATATGTTGACCTTGATGCCAGGTTTAAGTATCTTGACCCGTTGAAGGGATGATTGCAATCATTTAACATTACCTAAATTTGAAAATTTCTTACTTTTTGAACTTATTAAAACATTATAAATAACATTTTAAACTGTTTTTCTTAAAACAGGATTTCCTTTAATAAACCTGAATCAACAGATATAATATTTATATTGATTTTTTTATCTTTAAAAAATGCTGATTTATACGTTCAGAATTGTATAATAATGTAAAAAGTAATACATTTTGATTAATTATACGTATAATTAATATGTAAAAACGTTTTAAAAAATTTAAAATAATGTTACTTCACCCACTTAAAACTTAAGTCCATATCATTTAATCAGATAAGAATTTTTCCTTCGAAAATTTAAGTTTTTAAACTTAATTATAGTTGTAAACATTATTTAAACAAGTGAAAAGTATTGAAATTTTATTAAATAAATGATAAAAATGAGGAAATTTTAAGGAAATTGTTTCACTTACAAATTACATTCAACAGGTGTAATTTTATGAAATAATCTTTAATTTTAATTATAAGACACTCGAAATCTGTCTCATTAGGAGGCCTTTTAATATGTTATTTATTATTATTTTTTTATGAAAATCGTCAAAAATCTAATGGAGAAGCATCCGGTTTTCTTCTAGTCTAACCAGCAAAGTAGCGAGTTGGTAGCAAATAACACGAATCAAACACTTTTCATGCATGAAAATATATAAAATTCTGCTAATCGTAAGAGCAAATAATATTAAAATAACCTAATTATAAATAAACATTTCCTTGCAAAGAAGGTTTAAAAAGGAGTTCTTAATCTCGCTGTTTTAGACTTTAACTTAGAAAAACTCATTGATTTTATATAATTATAACATTTAAAAAGTCTTTTATTTAAAAAATATTAAGTTAATTTTATTAAATATATGAATTATTAAGTTTTCCAATAAGGAGCATTGCTAGATCCTTAAGTAGGCTCACTCCCAATAGAAATAGAATATGATAGGAGCTTCGAATTTTGAGTAAATAACGAAAGAATTAACGAGGAAAAAAATCGCTTTAAATTATTAAATTAATTATTTATAATATTTTAAAGTAAAATCACGAATTTATTTTCATAACATGAATAGATGTATTAGACTAGGGATTTCCTTAGGGTTTTGTAAGGGGTCGATACATGTAAAAGGTTGAGAACCCCAGCATTAAACTATAAAATAACTGTTAATAAAGGTTAAAAAATTTATCCTTTTATATAAAAATGTCAAATATAATTAATTAAATTACGTAACAATATAATAATGTATCGTACAGTACAATTTATACAATATAAAGTTTTTATTTATTGAAAGAATTGACTTATAAATTATAACCTTACAAATTTCTTAATAAGAAATAAATTTAAAACGGATTTTTTAAATGCATAACTGATTTTCAATTTTGTATTTTACGCTTACAAGTTTCTTTTATTGCCTCCATTGATAAAGTATAATAATTTTAAGCTGTTCTTTATAAATCTTCGATTTTACATACGAGATAAGAAGATTAATCAAAAGAATTAGAGCAGGGCTATTCAACTTCACAATCGTTAAAGGGTCACATTTAAATTTTAGTGTATTTACCCGCGAGTAACATTATAATGATCTATGCATCATTGTTACGACACACAGATAAACTACTTTTCAATGATCAGATATGCCAATCAGTTACACAAACGATTATATTTCTAATTTTTATGGTATTTTCCCAATAAAACTTTTGTAAATTTTAATATTAAAACCATAAATGAGAGGCATATAAAATGATTTCTGATAATAAAGCTTCGAAACGTGTACAAAATCCCGATGTTATCACGTGTTTCTGTGCAAAATGATCCTGTTTTATGGCTTATAAAGCTTAAATTTTAAAATTAAAGAGAGAAAATCATGGAATATTTGGTGAAGAATCTGGAAATCCACCTGTAAATGATCCAGAATCATTATATGATATCAGCATCAGTATCAGGGTGTAGGTTAACTGCCAATTAGAAATAATCTATAGATTAGACGTTGCTTGAACTGTAATTATTTGATGGTAGTTACATAATTTTCAATGCTATCGTTAGATATATTTTTTCAGATTACGTTTATTTTATATTCTAAATGATCAACGTTGTATTAATTATTAATATAAAATTTTTATACAAGGCCTAACTATATTATGCGAGATGTTCGTATATATTAAGGGTAATTGTTTTTTTTAAAAGCTAAATTTATGTCTATTATTAAGCTTTAAACTTACAGAAAAAATATATAAAAGCTGAATATAATTGGTTAAATTTTTCCCACTCTTCTTTTAAAATCGGAGGGCTCATCTGGAATATAAATTTAACTTCTTATTTATCAAAGAATTCTGTAAATATCTAAAGAAAATACTTATTTAAATGAAATAATCAAGCTCGATTATGTCCAAAACATAAACTTTTCTTTAAAAATGTTCTAAGTAGCTCCACAAATGCATAAATTCCTACTAATCACCATAAATAAATCTATAAAACTCTACATTTAAACCATTTTTTTCATGTAAAATTAACTATAAAATAGATTTTAAACATAAAAAATTATTTTTTATGTATATTACAACAATAATTTACAGAAAATTTCATAATTTTACTATTATAATTCACAATATTCAGGCTATTTTATTAGTCGAAAATATAAAAGGTAGAGCTGGTGTATAAAAACAATAGAGTTTATCACGTCCGACACGGCAAAATTACGGATCAAAACACTAAAATTCTGACATTTTCTTTGAATTATTGTAAAATATTTGTTTATTTGTACAGGTAAATAAACCCTCGTATGAAAATAAGTTGATTGAATGCGTGGTACTGTAATGTACTGTATAGTAGATGATGTATACTTACTTCATAGTGAACACTTGAGATAAAATATATGTAACGAAACTTTATGAGGAATTAGAAAAAGGAAAGAAAAATAAGTTTCATTGAATTCAAAGCATGCTTGCGGAAGTACTGTATACAGTTTCAGGATGATCTGTACTCCCACCAATTCTTGACCCTACATAATAGTTCTTCGGTCATTAGTACGTTGTTCTCTTTGAGCCTAGGGCTTTTCGTGATATTTGGTCTCCCCACCATCCATTTCTGAACTTGATTCTTGCACAATTGCTCCGAATAATTCCAAGTTAGACCTTATTTTTTACTTGTAAAATCGAAGTAATAAATTACATTATAGACCTAAAACACGAAAACATTGTTATAATAGGNCTCACAATGTACAAAACACATGCACTGAAAAAATTAGCAAGTATACAGAACTCGCCCAAGAAATAAGGCATCTGTGAAGGATGGATTGGGTGCTTATTGTACTTGTTGTTCTCTCCTGTACAGGTGTGATATCACACACACTACACAGAAGCCTGGGAACATTACAATTGAATAGAAATACATACATCACACTGCAGATGGCCACTATATTGAATACATGCCATATTGTTAGGAAATTCCTGAATACAGACACAGACACTGTTTTGGTTGCTATGCCTTGACTCTGGTCCGGCATAGTACACAGCCACCAGTGTCAACCGAGTATAACCCACTAAACCCAACATAATAATAATCAAATAAGATACATTTAAAATATAAAATTGATAATTGAACTTTAAAAAACAATTATGTTAAAATCTAGCAGTTATTTGAGTACAGTCATTTCCTAAAGTTTCATATTTTAAATAATTGTTAGACTATAATGATGATAACATTAGTATTCATTAATGTTATCATCATCATTTCAGTTTTAACAGTCTTATTGAATCTTAAAAAAAATTTGACTTCAAGAATTATTTGCAAAAATCTTTTTGAGTTTAAATTTCGGTCTATTTTTCATCTGAATCTTTATATACATTTATGTAATTTTAGTAATATAAAATACTTTAAAACATTTTGTAATTAGTAAAATTTGTTAAGGAAATGTGTTCAGTAGTTGATTACAACAAATTTAGATGTGATAAATATTTTTTATAGAAACAATGTCTATTTTATACAATTTTATACTGATAAATAATGATCTGAAGCCAAAATCTATTAGTAAGTACCATTTATCCATTATAATTTTTATTTTTTAAAGTTTAAATATATGTAGTTTTAATATTAGGCATTAAAGTAAGTCAATTTTTAAAAGAAAAAATTTAGAAAATAGTTTGTTTCTAATTCATTGTTATCAGATACAAATATTAGATAAGAATAACAATATCCACAATACAGGTCTCTATCATCCATATTATGTTGTTGTTAGTCACAGGGGGATGACAGGGAAAGAATGATTGGATAAAATTCCACAGGCCCAGAACTCACAAGTGCCCGGATAATTTCCCACAATTTTATTTTTTTTTATGTTTTTGTAATATAAAAATGCTTAACAGTAAATATGTTTTATTTTGTAAAAAGTAATATATACATTAAAAAAAAAAACTCATAATAAATTTTCAAATAGTTTTATTGTCTTAGAGCCCATATAAATTTTTTCACCAGTCCTGATGTCTCTTGGTGCTCCTACTCATCCAATATTTATAAACTGATGGACAGATGGCAAAGTGGTTAAATGGTGGCATCTTGCTGCTCTGGGGAACCTGGGATTGAATCTGGACAAGTTAAAAAATCCAGGAATTTTTTAGGTGTGGTCCATCTGGATGTGTTGGGTTCTGTGCCTCATCTCCTGGCTGTCCCATTGTGCACCTGGCTAAACCCATTATGTCTTGGTAAAAAGGCTCTCCTAGTGTCCACAGGGTGAAAGAGTTAAAAAAAAAAATTTTTGTAAATCATTCAGAATACACAGTTAAATGTATTTAGCATGAATTTTTGTTAATTAGATATATGCTTGAATATTTGAACATCAATATTTTGAAGAGTACACAAATTGCTTCAGCTCTATCCATATGTAAGTTAATTTACATTTATGAAATTTTTATTTATTAGTAGTCCCATAAGCATATAAATATTATCTTCATTTCGTTTCTTAATATTTTATAGTTAAAATTATGCATTTATGGAATAGCAAATTAATAAAAATTTTGCAAATGTAAATGGATTATGTTCCAGTAATTAGAATTCTAGTCACATAAGCTAAAACATAATAATATAGCATTTTATTATTTGAATTTCACAAGATTTATTTACTTTTTTTTTTACATGTTTTTGATTAATTGCCTAGACTTATTTAATTTAACATTAATATACTTCCATCCATCATTTAACAAATTGCAATTATCAAACTAATTGCATTATTGTTAAAGCTAAAGTTATTAAATAAATTAAAAAATTGAATTTGTCATAAAATTAAAACTTTTTTATAAAGATGATTTAAAGTACCTTAAATTAATGATTATGACTTTTTCATCTGAGAATAAATTTAACAAGAGGAATTTTAAGAAGAAATTTTTTTATTTTTCTTAATCATAATTTTTTTCTCTTTTTTAATTATATTTCAAATTCTATTATAAGTTAATTATGAATATTATAAAAAATATATTGGTAGAATTAATTTTAATGAAATGGTTTTTCTCTAATTGTAATCATTTGCTTTTCAAATTAGCTAGTGAAAAAATGTTAAAAAGAACTTTCTTAATGTGTTATCTTGCTTAATATATTACATTTCTTTTTTAGAATTTTTGTAATTAATGAAATTAATGAAAAATCAATTTTTATTACTAGGAATGATGATTTGTTACAATACATAGAAAATTAGTACAGTAGTGTCTCAAACTTTGCCTAATGTGGACTGAAGGGTGGTCGAGTTTGTGAAAATGCCAGGTTATCGGGAATGGGGTTAAAAAAGAATAAGTATGAGTGTTTCCTCAGAAAATACTGTACAGTCGACCCCCCTATAAGATATAGATACGTTCTATTCTTTAGGAATCCGATTTCTTACGAATCCTTCCAATCACAACCCGACACGTGTCAAGTTTACGGACTACGGCTGTTTGAAAGATTTTCTTCCATAAAATTAATCGATTCTAGACTAATCCGACTCAACATTTCCAAAATACGTATATATTTTTTGGGAATAATCCGTATAAACTACGCTATAAACAAAAAATTGTAGGATTACTTACCGAGTGTCACCATTCGACATTGCCATTGCTCAACATTGTTTTCGTCGCGGAACAGCTCAGCAAAGAGCGGCCGATTTCTAACAACTTATTTTTCTGTGAAAACTTCGTTGAACTTCGGAGACATCATTAATATAAATAATTTTAATCGCCGTTGAATAAGAAATGTTTCTTTCACAAGAAATGTATAAAATTACAGTACTGTATTAGACTTACGGTACCTAATTTACATACTGACAGACGATAGTTAGCGTAAAAATCTCCGTAGCGTGGCGCCACGCTAGACGGCGGAAATTATATATTTAATTATAACAAAGTTACAATAAGTTAATATATAATTATATATACAGTACATAATTTATATATAATTAATATATAATTATATGTACAGTACCTAATTTATATATAATTTATATAATACTGTCCAGACGATAGAAATCTCTCCGTAGTTGGCGCTACGGACGGCGGGAAAGTAGTTCGGCTGCCCGATGACATTTCAGGTAATTATAGGGGGGTTTTTACTGTTTTTTACGGATACCGGTCACAATTTTTTTGTAGTTTTATAGGAATCGTAATTATAGGGGGGTCGACTGTACTGTACTTGTAGGTATTGTTTGCTTCAGAATACAACAGAGAATTAACTGCCCAAATACCTTTAAACAAAGGAAAAGTATGTACTTTATGAAGGCATAGAGCCTTTACTACATAAAAATGAAAATTAATGAATACACAGTGTACAGTAATTTACCTGATAAGACAGATCTCAGAAAAATACTTTGAGGCATAAAGCTGTCTGTAATGAAAATTAACTACGGGTGTTTTTGCTCTGCCAGGTGTGGCCGGGTTATCAAGTGCCGAGTTTTCGGGACTCTACTGTAATTATATTGCTTATACTGTATTTTAGATCGTTCTTTTTCATTGACAATCTAATTCAATATTTTAATAAGAAATGGGGAAAATGCTAAAATTATTTAATGTATGAATCAATATATATAATTTGGCAATGCATGTTTTTTCTAATGGCTTGTAAATGTGTGTACAATTGCATAAATGCTAATAGACAATAAACTATATTTAATTGTTACAAGTAATAAATATTTAAAATTTTTATGCCATTTCATCTTTAAATGTTTTTTATTTAATTGCATTTCTATCAATCAAAAAAATGTTATGCAATGTCTTTTACAAATATTAACTAATTTTATAATAGAAGTTTACATGCTGGGAATGGTATTGCTATAATAATTTACCTCCTGATATTTTTATCTTTGTTTAGTTATTACAAATTTATCAATATAATTAGTCTGTAATTTCTAAACAATATTGATTTAAAAAAAACTGCTTTTAATCAAATTTTCATAAGAAATACATACCATTCTTTATATGATCATCTTCAGCTTATAAAATATTCAGAACGACTTTCAAAATATTTTTAAATTTAAAAAGAATAGACTATATTATTGTTTCAGAACTTTAAACTACAGTAATGTTTGCTTAATAATTTTTTAAATTTAAAACTTTTAAAATAATACAGAGAAAATAAAATTTAAAAATAATGGATACTGTATTTCCTCAATTCTAAGATGTTTTTTTCTATTTTCTTGTCATTATAAGTTAGAATTGATGGCAGTAACTGCCATCAATTCTAGTTCATAGTTTAAAACATAATCTACAGTTATTGCAAGTGGATCACATGTGCACGTACCGCTAATAGACATTTTTAGCTGTATTGTTCAATGATCATTTCAGTTTAAATGAACTTTGCTAGTAAACAGTGTTATAGTTTGAGCATCTTTTTAACATTTAAAATGTTATAAAGAACATGGTTTTAAGATGACATTATGATGGAACTTGATGGAATCCATTATGATAGATTAAAAGAAAACTTGTTATAACTTCAGAAGAATATGGAAATGGTTAACAGAAACTACCTGTGTCATGTCATTTGTATTGCTTTATTGTGTTTTATTGTTACTTAATGAAACTTTATAAAATTGATTTTGTAGAAATTTTTTGTCTGTAAAAAAATACCTTCAAATTTATTTTCAAACTTAGTGTCTTAGAATCAAGAAAATTCAATAATTTAAAATCTGTTTAAATGAATATAATCTATTAAGGGGTTAAAAATGTTTGACAAAATATTTTAGGTTTTCTCAGAAATGTATTAAACACACAAATTCACACCTAAATGCTAATTCCAGCAGTAAATGAACAAAAATAAACTTTAATGTTCAAATGTTTTCGGTGGTCTTTCAGAGGCCCTTGTCAGGAAAAATGCATACAACAGAAAAAACAGTTCTATCTTTTGAAAAGTTTTAGTTTTCGAATATAGCTGTGTTCTAATTTTTAAACATTTAAATGCTTTTGAATACAAAGATTGTTACGTATTATAATGTATAAATAAATTGTTTTTAACTAAAAGCTATAAATAAATTCATTAATAATATAATATATGGTGTTGTAAAAGTTAGCCCGATGTTTTAACATATAAATGATGTTCAATAAGGAAAATTCTTTCTTTTACATTGCCTGAAGCTAAATGCATAATTATACATAAAAAATTATTGTTATGCTTTGTGCCATTGTAAATAATACTTCCATGATTGTGGAACCGGAATATAGTCAGAGTTAATGAAACCTCCCTTCGTGCTCACTAAATAAATTTCAAGAGCCTCCAACGAATGTAAGTTGTGTCGGTCAAAAGACCTGTGTAAAAAGAGCAGCTTCATCCCAACAGGAGAAACCTCTGGTTTGGTAGTATACTGGGCTACTGCAGTATTATACTTCCCCTTGGACACATCATATTTGTGATTCCGTATTCTAGCTTCTAGTGATCTGTAAGTGGATCCAATGTATGTTATACGTCTATCAAAACGTTTGTCTTGCAGTGGAATGCGGTACACTCCTGGTGCTTTCTTGTCATCAGATTTGTGTTTTGCATTAGATAAGAGCTGAAAAATGTTCTGTTTTCTCTTATAAGTTAAGTGCAAGTTTAAATCCTTAGCAATTCTATTATAAATTTGTTAGAGGGACAGTTCGTAAGATATAACAACCCAATTGTGCTCTGTATCATTAACCCTCATATTAGTGGTAGTTATCATAGATAGCTGGTTGGCAGAGAGCCTGTTTATTAATGACTGGTGGTACCTGTATGCAGATGCTATACGCTTGACGTGTTTTAGTTTGTTGTAGATATCGGAAGTTTCTGAGCAATGGGAGTAAGCACTTGAGACTAGAGCTCGGAATGCCACTACCTTAAAAGGCCAAGGGTTTGCTGAGTTAGCAGGTATGAAAAGAGGACTGTATGTGGGTTTGCGGTAAATGGACATGATTATATTTTTATTTGTCATACGAATCTTTACATCCAAGTAATTAACTTCTGTTGACTTTCCTGATCTAACTCTAGTGCTAGGCTGTAGGCATTGTTGTTAAACACTTTTAACACTTCCCCTATATCAGGTTTGGTTTTCCATATAGCCTAATCAAAATATCTTCTACATACTGTATATAGCTTAGGATTCATCCAAGACTGCATATTACTCAATAACCAAAACTTACTCTAACACATTGTAAATGTGCAGCCAAATTTATTAAATTCCTAACATTTTTGACCATGTTAAATGACCTTTATCAAGAAAAAAACTTTAAAATTCAAACACAGTACATTTGCATAAATGAATAGGCTTTTCGAATGTTTTTGAATGATATTCTATTGAACATTAGGTGCGCCATATTTATCAATAGCTAAACATGTTTAATATATTAAAACATGAACATAAAATAAAAAGCATAAAAATAAAATAAAATCGGGACCATAAAGAGAAAATAACCACAAACATTAAAAATAAATTAAGATGCCTGAAATATGACATATAACATAACAAGGGCATATAGTAATGTAAAAACATCATCTAAGGGACCTCCTGTTTTGCAAGATCAATTCCCCAGAAAAGAAAAGAAAGCAGATTTTAGAGCTAGCGCACCTTACTACTTTTTCATCAATATTTAACTTCAAAGGTGTCATTTACACTCAATGGAAAGATATAGCTATGGGCAGCCTGCTTGCAGGTTCGTTACGTGAGATGATACTTAGAATGCTAGAAAATGCAGTATTGCTGAAATATGAAACGCAAATGCTAATGTACGCTCAATATTTCAATGACATAGTTATATTCTGGAAAGTAAAACCTAACATACAGCACTTCATAAAGGACATAAATGATAACAGATTCGGCCTAGAGATAGAACTCAAGCAGGAAAATGATAAGATGATACATTTCTTGGACCTATCTATACAACTTGACAACCTAGGAGATTTCTGTACTAAGGTCTATCGAAAACCCACCTACAACCCAATACAGTGGAACCCCGGTTAACGAATGTCCTGGTTAACGACCAAATCGGTTAACGAACTTTTATTTCGCAAAGATTTTATCTCAGATAACGAACTTAATGGCTTTTTGTGTCAAATTAGTAAGCTTGCCAAGTTTTAGGGGGAATCAGTTAATCGTGTGTCGGTGATGGTCTAGGGTCCATTTGTATGTTGGTGGTGGCAGAGGAGACAAAGATGACAAGTATTTTACAGTGAAAATCGTTTATTAGAACGGGAAGATGCTTACATATTTGAGGTGGTTGGAAATGGCTTATCTACAGTATTTTCTCCTGGCACTGAGGAATGGCGTATCGCTGGTCCTACAATAGTGCAAGCTGATCAGTTGTAGCCCAAGAGCGGACGAGATGGGCTTGCTTGGTCACAGAAGCGATGGTAGGTGACAGAGCTGCAATGACTGGAGCGGTCCACGAGACACAACACAAATTTTAGCGGGCACAACTTCAGGCTTAATCCAGATGAAGACGACACAGATTAATCGCCATAGAATTTTTAGGAAAACTGTGTTTTGACCTTGAGATTCGGGGTTTTTATAGTATTTCTTCCTTGAATCTCACCTTACGATTAGTCCTTTGTCCCATTTCTCGCTTCCCAATTGTTTTCTTCTTTGTCTCCAGGTGAAAAACTAAACCACGGTGAAGTTGAAAACCGAAGGTCACGAGAAAGGTTTGTTCTGAGGCGTTTATTTGACACCTGTTTGTCAACTCTGATCGGAGATTGTTGATAAACCTATAAGCCTTTCGCTCATAATTTAGCCTATTGTTTCTGCTATGTATCATATTAGAACTTTAACGATCGTACGCGATGTTTTTATACCTGTCAAATCGTTCCCCTTTTCCGAAAATTTAACCTAGATCGACTGTTTATGACCGCTTCTGTCAGAGTTTCATCTTCCCCGCAGACATTCCACCTGATCCGTTACGTCATTTGTTTTCGCGTCGCGCTTGTTTTGACAACTACAGTATGGTTTTTTTCCTTACTTCTCCCTGAATTTTGGTCCGACTTAACAATATTGTTTTCGCTTTTAATATGTGGCTATTAAATTATATTGGGTTGATGCAAAAGTTCATCCCGTTTTTTTGAAAAGAATCAAAGAAAATCCACTTTACAAATAAAATTACAAAAACACTGACGGCTAGAACGGATTAATTGTATTTGCATTAATTTCTATGGGAAAAATTGCTTCAGTTAACGAACGGACTCGTGGAACGGATTACGTTCATTAACCGGGGTTCCACTGTATTTATCCCCTGGATCTCCCATGACCCCCCAGCGTATAAATTAGCAGCATTCCAAGGGCTCATCGCAAGAGCCCATTCACACTATAAAAATACCCAGGACAGAACAAAAGAGCTGAATTATATATATATATGTAATCTAGCCAAGACATACAGGGTCAATATTAAGGCTATTACCAGCCAATGCGGTAAGAGAAGAAAAGTACCTAATACTGAGGTGTTTACTATGATAGAATATAGAGCATCGCTGAATAATATCTGTAGATGCATTGGAAAAGCCATGAAAAAAGAATCATATATAAAAGGAACTCTACCATTTACCAACTACTAAGATCGGATAGACGAGGCCGACAGGAACACACGTCCTGGAATTTATAAAATCCCCATTATGTACACACAGCGACAAAATAAATTAATGTATATTGGAGCCACTGGAAGATCAATCAAGGATAGGATAGCAGAACACCAAAGAAATGTAAGAAGTAAACAACCATGCACAGTGCTGGCCACTTACGTTTTAGCCGACTCCCAAGAAGTCAAAGCCAAATGGGACCAAGCAAAACTAATAGAAGTAGTTCGGGACACTAAGCACCATCGCGGAAGCATGGCAGATCTGTAAAGCCAACCAAAACGGTTTTTCCATCAACTTTCGAGAATCAACTAAAGTGTTGGTGGCATGGCATTCAAGCTTGATATAAACCCTAATAAACAGAGGAAACAGATACAGTAGAAAATGCATTTTTAAGAAACAGACAACTAAAATGCTTTTTACATTACTACATGCCCTTGTTACGTTACATGTTATATTTCAGGCGTCTTAATTTATTTTTAATGTTTGTGGTTATTTTCTCTTTATGGTCCCATAATTTTAATGCTTTTTATTTTACAGTAGAGCGTCGATTTTCCGAATCAATTGGGGACTGGGGTTGTCCATATAACTGATATTTCGGATAACTGATTTACGTACGAAAAATAGTTTAACGTATCCGATGTCGAAATTTTTTGTGTGTCGCTTCACGTTGAATTTTCGTCGATGTTAAGCCTAACAAAGACTATTGTATCGTTAAAAATTATTTTTTTATTTTGTACAAACAAAATAAATATATTGAAAAATATAAAAATAATAAAAAAGTTATACTTCAGATGTTAATTTAGTATCAAAAACGTAAAATATTTGAGTAGTCCAAGACATAGCCAAAGATTGAAGCGCCACAGCACTGGCGAAAATTTAAATTTGCCGACTGGAATTCTTTTGGATGATTGACGTTTCGGATGATTGACTTTCGGAAAATCGACGCTCTACTGTATTTTCATGTTTTAATATTAGCTATTGATAAAAATGGTACACCTAATGTTCAATAGAATATCATTCAAAAACGTTTGAAAAGCCTATTCATTTATGCAAATGTACTGTGTTCGAATTTTAAAGTTTTTTCTTGATAAAGGTCATTTAACATGGCCGAAAATGTTAGGAAGTTAATAAATTTGGCTGCACGTTTACAAGGTGTTAGAATAAGTTTTGGTTTAGCTTAGGATATTGTATTGTAAGTTTACTAAGACTTTTTTTTTTCTAATTTTCGTAAGACACGTTCGCACAGATCCCTTGAGATAGGGCTACCCATTGGTACTCCCCTTTTTTGGATGTAAGTTGGACCATCAAAGTAGAAAAAGGAAGAATAGCATATTAGATGCATCAATTTTAATATTTGAGAATGGAATCTCTGGACGTCAGGTGTAATAGTGAGCAAGAAATCTCTTAGTGCACAGAAACATGGTTCCAACTGAATGGAAGGGAACATCAATACAAAATTGAATACAATAAGATATCCGTTCCCATTTAAATTTATATTATGGAGTTTGGCAAGTAGTGCGTTGGAATCAGAGACAGTAAAGTTGTATGCGTCAAGATGGCATTGTAACAAGTGATGGAGATGTTTCTCTAACAAGAACGTGGGAGATCTGGCTTTATTGATCACAGGCCTTAATTTTTGCTCAGGTTTATGTGTTTTGGCAAAAGCAAATAGGCGGGGGGTGTCAGGGGAACTAACTATCGAATGTTGAAGTCCTAAGATTGTGGCAAGGCCAGTGTGTGTGAATCTACTGACACAACTCTGTGTAGCTTCGTTGTGTAGGAGGTCTCAGCAGGTTGACATTGAGTGTCAACTATATATTGGTGTAATATACTGACATAGGTTGCCCTTAGCATTATGACGATAGCATTGCTTTTATCCGATTTCACCATTGTGATGTTAGATTGGAGCCACTTCTTACTGCGTCTGACGTAATTCCAGAATTTATGTACATCAAGTTCAGGTTTGTAACTTTCAATTGCCATCAGTGCCTTCCATTGAAGATAGTCTTTGCATGTGTCTGGATACTCATTATTTCCTCTAGAAAGTAATTTCTCCATGTTCGGAATGAACGAAAATGGATTCGGTGCAGCCAATTGAGGCACGGACATAGGACCAAATTCAAATGTGTTGCGGAAATATTCTGGAGGAGAGATGTTGACCCGACATGTTATAATGTTGTTGAACTTAGGTTTTGGATGCAGTTTTTGTATTTTGATTATCCAATTGAGCTCTATTTCATATTTAAGCTGCAAGTTATGCTTGACACTTGCTTCTAGATCGATGACTCTGTAGTTCACCTGTTTCAGAATGGTAAAATCCTGTCTATGTAAGTTCTCAAGATTGATGAGTTGTTTCAATTTGTGGTACATCAGGCGTCTGGTGTGTTGAATAGCCTTTCTGAGGCACAAAAATCGTACTTTAGATGAATTCCTTGTTCTGCCAGTTCTTGAAGGTTGTCATTGGTAAAGCTCTCACCAGAAACCTATAGTAACTCCTCAATATCCTGCTCATCTACATCTCCTAGTCCTGCTATATCAATTAGGTTGACAATTTACCTACAATATTGTAATAGGCTCTTCTTGTTGCGAATTCTCGGATATCTTCAGCCATAACTTCTTCCACACTCCATTCATGCATTTATCAGTTAATTCTTGCCAAGCAAAGTTGATATTTCCTATGGCATCCATGATGTTCCATAATTGCACAAAACAAACATAGATTTAAGGGAAGTACAGTGCTACGACAAATTCCCACCTTTTGCTGATTGGTTCCTGTTTATAAATAATCGTATTATATACAAATCAATGAAATGCCTCGATAATTTGAATTGGCATAAATTTTGAGCTGCTTTTTTTTTTTAATGGGTTTGAGTGTACCGTATTATATCAAATCAGCATTAAGCAGGGTCTTACTGTACATGAAATGACTTGTGTTTTCAATATCTACTGATTTTTCAGTTCCAAAAGTGATCTTTCATCATGACCTAAAATTAAGATTTTCTTGAATAAAACATAGAAGTGGAATCTATAGCTTTATGAAAATACTTTTTAGTGTCCCAGAATAACCATGAAAAGGCTGATCGAAATCTGTGAAATTCATTTCTGATCCCCCTTATTAATCCTTTGTTAACATGTTTATATCATGGTGCCAGGTATCAAAGCATTTCAGGATTTGTTTTTTATAATTTAGTAAGTAATTATAATTAATTGAAGGATTATGTATGAAATTTTAATTTAAAAATACTGTATTTAGTTTATGTAAAAATTTTTATCTATGATTAAATTATTTTTAAATTATAAAGTAATTGTTAATTAAAATTATATTTGTAATAAGTAAATATTTAATAAGAAAAACACTTTTGAGTACTCTTTCAGTTTTATTATTAGAAGTGTTATTCTAATAATGAAATTAGTGATAATCTTTTTGAAGATTCACACTTTTTTCTTATTAAAAATTTATTTTTTAGTTTTTAGATTTCTGTTTATTTTGCTAAAAAGTCATTAAAGTTTTAAATGTATTTTATACTGTTCTATAGGTATAAGTGGAACAGGAGATTGTTTTTTTTCGAGCCCTGCATTATGTCTCATAACAGCAGGCCATCTTCTGTAAATCGAGTAGCTAACAATAAAGGTTAGTATATTTATTTTCATCTATTGCAATGTTTTGTTTAGAAATCATTTAAACTATTAAAATAAATATATTATAAAAAAAAATAAATAAATAGTTCAGTTCAGAAGTAAGGTTTGTCTGTAATGTTCTGAAAATGCACTTTAACATTTCTAGGTCAGAAATCTATATATATAAAAATGAATGTATGTCTGTGTGTGTGTCTGTGTGTCTGTCTTATGTCCTTCATGCATTACCACACCGTTTATCCGATTGCCATGAAACTTTGGGAAGTTGTTTAATATACTCTCGCGCAGGTTTGTGGCATAGTACGATTGCCATAAAACTTAGGAAAGTTTTTTAATACACTCCCGCGAAGGTTTCTGGCATAGTACATTTAACCCACGATAGATGGCGCGCGTTTATACGAGTGTATCGAGACAGTGTGTTCGATCGATTTCAAATTGTGAAGACCATTTCCCCC